>NC_133796.1:35972294-36272294 GCF_043250625.1 Sebastes fasciatus
ATTTGTCTTTTTTGAATAAACGCATGTGCCAGCACAGTGCATTGGTCCACTGTGTTTACTTTGCAGATACACAGTTTTTGCCCTCAAAGCTGTTGTGCGTGTCTGGAAAAATAAACTCGAAGTGGAAAAAGCTACAGTGCTGATGCTGCCAAATACAGTTGGTGAATGAAAGAAGAAGTGTTGTTCAGTGTGGGTCAGGTGTTGGACTGCACCGCCCTGGAGTGGCATTATGAAGTGCATGAGTCAGAAGGCCCAAACTGAACGCTGGCTTTGAGACACCGACAGCCATTCATCCAGACAGCTGGAGGTGGCTGTGTGACGGTGTTGTGGGGAATTGTCCATCCTAACTGCGCGACACTTGGGCGGACTGTGACAGATAAATGACCGGACGTGATTAACAGCTTGTCATGCTGATTCTGAGGCATGTGGGGCACCGCCGGCGCCTCCAGGACGACTCGCTGCACAGCAGGAGATTTTGACGACACGTACAGTACTTGGATGTGACACGAGTCGGCTCAGGAGAATAATTTCACATGAACTTTTTGAATATATTATATATATAATAGTCATACAGAAACCAATTGTTTTCATACTTAACCACATACACATACAGGCTCTGTCTTTTAACTCACAGAGCAACTGCAAATCCAGACATGAAGTGATCATTTTTAACCTGTTTTTGCTGCAGTAGATCCCCACTTTGTGTTCTTTTCAATCAATATTTTCATCAGGATATTTGTACTTTTTCTTTAGGACTTCATTAATCCAGATTTCATTAAACATTTAGCTATACTTCAGGCTTTAACATCATCATCTCTCATTCAATGCAGTTAATGGACCGTGTGCATATCAGCTGTCAGCTCTCTGGCTGGTTATTCCATTTTTCTTACCTTGCGGTGTAAGTGTTAAAAATGGTTGGCTGCATTTCTAAGCATGCAACCAGATCAAACGAAACCGTACTCAGGTGCCAAACTGAACAAACTTCAGAGCACTGTCAAATTTCGTTGTTTATGTAAGCTATTTGGAGCATTTTTTATAGCATTTGGAGTGGTTTGTGAGCGTGAGGAAAAGGAGCAGCAGTGCATTCACATGTTTACAGATGTGGCTGAATGACGTCAGACTTTCAGCTGCCAGTTTCCACAATCAAACCACATCTTTTTTTCCAACTAGAACGCACCAATATGTGTGTGAACTAAAAATGATTTGACAGGTTTTTATCTGTTCTTCATCATTGTTGCCACAAGATCTGGATTAATCAAAGTTATAAACGGTTTACCACAGTAGATTTTTAAATCCACCAGTGAATCAAACCAGAAACGCTGCATTTCATTTGTGATATGTGAGAGGAGCTGAGGTATTATTTGTTTTAAGAACATCATCAACTGTTTTATCATCTTGTATGTGTGTTGTTTAACCCTCTGAGACCCACAGGAGATACATTTTTGTCTTTTTTTAGGGGGGTACAGGGAGTCTTTAGGGGGAGATAGCAGGTCAACAGTAGATGTCACATATAAGTGGTGTACATCATCTGAAAGCTGGGAACCTGAATATTAATTTGAGATGCAGCTCAGCACTGTGTGTCAAGTTGTTCTAGTCATAAATCACAAATAAACATGAATGAATGAATGAATGAATTAAAATAAATTGTGAAAGTGCATAAGGACCTAGACATTATGATAGACTTATATGTCGGCCATCCCCATGCTCTATTATGTCTCATAAGTTGTTGCAGCAATCATTTGTTACACAGATTTTGTGCTAAATTTAACCTGTTTTTTTTTAACATTCTAGTATTGATAAAAATGATCAATAATCCCTCCAAAATACCACATTAAGAGACCAAGACCTTTAGGAACACCATAGAAAAATACATGCTGTGATTTGGTATCAAAAACTTTTGACATTTGGATATTTCTGCAGAAATTGCATTTTTCGGTGACTGGATGGGGAGCACTTCTGTTCTGTAAACTGCTCAGTGAGCGTTTAAATTGTTTTTCTTTGTTAAATGGTGGTACAAATGCAGACATTCACCCTGCATTACGCAGAGTGGATTGGAAATTTGTCCTCAGTCATCTTTGGGACCTTCTACCAGCAGGGTCTGTGGCGGTTGTTATTTTAAGAGCTTTGGTTTTCCATGTCACGCACATAGAGAGGTCCTAGAGCCAAAAGGCAAGGGGAAAAAAGACAAACACTAAACATGGAGGCAACCACCCGCAGGTGATCCCAAGATCATCCCACTGTCACTATACACTAGTTTCCCCTCTCTGATTTTTCCGTTTGTTTAAAACAGCAAACGAATGCTGTTGTTGTTGTAGTTGGGGGAAGAAAGAACAGGGACTTAGTCACGCTGCAGAAAAAGTACCTAAGGGGAATCCACTTCATCCAACAGGCAGCTCAGCTTCACTGTATTAAGAGATGAGGAGGATGAGTAAGTTTGATGGGCTTTCACAGCAAATGCCCTTAGTTCTCTTCCTTCAAAAATATCCTCAAAATGTTTTTCTTTTTTGAGATCAAACTCTTTGGTAAGCCTTTACAGCTTTGTGGCAGAGATGGTACTTCAATGTTATAGAGAGCCGAAGTGAAACTGGAACTTCCGGGTTCTGATTCAGAAGTAAGAAAACCTCATTCAAAAATCACACTGACATTTGAAACTACACTAGTAATTAACACTAGGACCGCCATAGCCCACGCCATTTAACGTTGTGGTTCCAAAATTTTAATTATTCCTTCATTATGTATGATATTCTTCCCTCCTGCCCTGATTGTTCCTAAATACCTATTCTGCACCTGTGTTGTCATATTGATTGAATAACATATAGAAAAACAAATAGATGTTTTTTTTCATAACAAAAGCCCTCATTAGTCATCAGGAGTAGCGCTGATTAATGTTGGTACTCTCCTCCGAGTACATAATGGCCATATAAGTGCATTGAGGCAATGATTTGGATATAGAAGCTAATTTGCAGGCCAATATTCACTCACATGCACTTAGTAATTGCTTATAATCACACTAAGGTATGAAGGCCCACACTATTCATCATATCATATGTGTAAAATATCAGAAATGAAAACTAAATAATCACACTTTTTGTCCAACTATAAACGTTGACATTTGAATTATTATTATTATTAATAACTTACAGAAACAATGCGTGCAGTCCCCCTTCTCTCTCAGTTTCTCTCTCTCTCTCACAGCGAGCGATGTGTCACTCCATACTCTCTCTGTAATCAATCCATATTTGTTGGCATTTAGCCTTTCAAAAACAACATTTTGTTCAATATGCTACAGTACTTGTGCTTCGCCATGAACTATTAATGCATCGGGTGGCAGCGTGAAATTTTTTTTTCTAAAAATAAACATCTTATGAAAATAGCACATTTTACACTGCTAATAGTATACAGTACACACAGCTATCTAGCTGTGTATGGGGTGTGGGGGCTGCGTATCGACTGATATCATTACTGCGCTATGGAAACACAGCGGCACAGCCTGAGTCATCACAATGCGCTAAAGAGATGAAGACTGATGAGGCATTAATGGCCCATCAGTGCGAACAAAATGATACAGACGCTCTTTGGCGTGGGATTTGGAAAAAATAGTACCCCTAAAGAGCCTGGCGGTAATAGTGTTAGAAATATGGCCTTTCTCAACAGTATGTAGTGTTTCACTCCATATGTTTAGCAAAGGGGGATGGGTTTTTTGAAAAAAACAAAACGGTCTACTATTATTGTTTATTCAATATTTATGTTTTTAGCGGCTATTTCCCATAAGCCCTAGACGTTTGTGGGCTCGACAGTAATATCACCAGATCCCTTGACTCGCCTAAAAAAAAGTAGATAATGGACCTTGTAATAAGATTTTTTTGTCAAATCAATTTGAATATTTTATATGATTTTGCATACATTTACATTGATATAAATATTGTCATAATTTTCTGATAATGATTCAATTATATTGCCCAGCCCCGACCCCAGCCCTTGTAATATCACTATGGGAAACACTCCATTACAGTAAAAGTAAATTAAAAGTAATGAGTCTGGTTTGAAGTAAAAGGAGCATCAGCAGTACCCTATCATTGGAAAAAAACCTATATCTCTCCAATATTAAGATGGTTTTCTTTACTTCAAATATATCGAAGGATTACATGTTCCCCTGCAGATTGAGAAAAGTCCTTAAAAACTTAAGCTATTACAATTTATTGTGTCATTCTAGAGATACAAGATGTTTTACCGTACATCATTATTTCTGTAGTTTGAGTTTATCTCTTGTTGAATATAAAATCTTAATCTGCAAATTAATGATATGAATGTTGTAGAGTAAAAGCATAAAGTCTCCTAAAATGGAAATACCCAAGTAAAGTACCAGTAGGCCTTGCTCCAAACTACTTACCTCCCACCTTTTCCCACTCTGCCCATACTGAAATGCTTCCACTACACATTTATTGCTCCATTTTAACTCCAATCACCATTGTAGATGTTGTTTTTACCATGTTGAAAACAACATTACCAAACGGTGGACATTAGCAGAGTTGTTTTGCTCTGACGATTCTTGTCAGGCGTCCCGGTGCTGGACAGCGAGCCAGCCAGCATCATATTGAGCAGGGGAGGCAGGTCCATTCATCACTGGCTGGTGCAGTTCGCTCAGCAAATGATACATTGGCAGCTGACAGATGTGGGTCAGTTTTATCGGCCAGAATGATAATCGTCGCTTGTGCCACCATGAATCTGATGTTGGAGGACTGAAGAAGGTGCTGAGGTTCCCCGAAAAACAAAGTCACAGTGTATATATAGTAACAGCTCATATCATTTAACAATAGGCCTTTTTTAGACATTTTGACATGATAGGCTGAGGTGTTAATAAAGTTAACAAAAGCTCTGTTCTTGGCTCATTTCCTACTATCACAAGTCTAAATGTCTGCTGTGGAAAAAGGCCTATTAAGAAATAATTGTCAAATGGCACATACCACAGTCTTTGTGGTAGTAATGTTTTTATGAGATGTATTTATTGATAACGTTTAAAAAGTATATCTCCAGCCTTTGGCATTGCAATGAGGGGCAGCATGACTCAGCTGAAAAATAGTGAGTGGAATTAAAGTTGAATGAATCTGTTTCACATAGAGTAGCAGGGCTGGGACGACCTGATTCACACTGATTCACACTGATTTCTGATTCAAAACTATCACGATACTTGGGCGCCGATTCCATATGTATTGCACTTTTTAAGTACTGTGATTCGTTATTATGATTTATTGCGATTTTTGTTAACTTTTTTAATACTAGATGATGGGAAAAAGTTGAATAATACACTTCTAGGGACTTTTACTTTGGAAAATATCTAAATTAATACAGGAAAAATGTTTGATTTTCAGCAAGTATGTAGTCAAATGTATCAGAAATTGTCAGGCATTACCTTTTTTCCAGCAACCCAAAAATCTAAGAATTAATACATTTCCCTCACAAGTTCATGGTATTTTCTTTTAAATGTATAAGGGACATGTAATATTTTATACTTCTGGTGAATATAATTCAATCTTATTTCCATAAACCGGTATATATTTTGTATGTACAGTTCCCTTTATTAAAGGGACTCTATGTAAGAATCAGAAATTGCGAGTTAACAGTGACACCTGTGGCCGTTAAGTCAACAAAAGTCAGCGTCCTGTTGCTTGTGCTCGCTCTACATAGACATGAACGAGCATCGATCAACACAGTGAGGCGACACACGTCAGCTAAAAGCACAATATCACTATATTTCACCTGCTTGGCAGTAATGTTAGCTGACCAGACGAAGGTCTCTCCATGAATCACTGCTGATCCTAGTGTTTCCTGCTTAAGCCTCCCAACCGTGTTCAGAAGGAGCAGGGGAAACACCGGAGTTTTGGTTGGAGACGATAACGTAACTCTTCTGCAGTGTGTAGTGTGCGCGCATGCACGTGAGAGGTGGAGCAAGCGAGAACGAGCGCGGTGTGTGAGTGAAGGCAGGCAGCAGGCAGAGGAGCAGAGTACAGCGTCGACTCCGGCCCCGGAGACCAGGGTTATGGTCTGCCCTGTGTCTTCTGGCCGTGGTCAGGGGGTTGGAGCAGGATTAGTTGATATTGTTTTGCAAGACAGGCTTCACTAGATATAATTTTGCGGTTTTGGTGCTTCTGTGTAGTTTGAGTTGGAACAGCGTAGCCACATGCGAGCGGGCATAGGAAACACCGACCCACAATGATTTAAAAGAGTGTATGTGATTTGTAAGTGTAAGAAGTTACAAACAGTCCCTTTAACACCTTATTTTGAAAGCTGGACAACTTTGCCAAGTCCGTCGCTGGCACTCCCGTCAGCTCTGTTCTCTTTATACATCCATGGTCAGCTCCATCGGGCTGTTTGAATGCATTTAACATAAATGTCAGTATATGGGTGCTCTACAGTTGTAGCATCGGTCGATTTGACCACCGAGATGAGAGTGACGGTTGGCTTGACCGCATGTTAACGTTTCCTGTCCATGACAGAGTTAGCATGCAGCTTTAGCCATGATGTCTAGCTCTGCTTTTCCTGGAAATGTGTGAAACCCAAAGTGTTTCCATACTTTACTGGATGTGTAGTGTTCCCCATTTGGATTTGAAATGTGAGGGTGCAGCTCGTATCCATGCAGACCCTCCGCCGTTTTCTACTTTCTAGTTTCAGCTCGCTGCGGCCGACTGTGGTTTGTTTTGGTTGAAGGATACGGAACGGATATAACGTTGAAGAACAATTGAGTTCCACAATTATGTTTTAGCTTTAGTTTAGTCAGGATGTGATATCTTTACTGGGCACATTAAACATGCCTGGTAAGCCGAGATACGTATGACACCTGTCTGACACACTCACCATAAACTTCAGTAATGGCTGTCTCGTCTACCCTGAGAGATTACAGTGGTGAAATACCTGGAACAGGTCCAGAAAAGCTTTCTTTAATCTGTATAAGCAAACAGATTTATATAAGTGTTGGATACGTTGCAGGTTTAGTGAAGGTGGATGGTCTTTTCAGGCCTGTTTGGGGGGGCGGGGGGGGGGGGGTTATGCTAAATTATTGCAGTCTTGAGAACAATCCACCAGTTTTAAGCTATTATATCATCAAACAAAGATTTTACAAAACTTAGATTTTCATCTTCCAAGTTGTCATTATTAGTTTTATGTGTTATTAGAAATGATCAATGAGTAATAACTTAGATTAAGTTTAAAATAAATCATCACTGGAAGCAGTGCATTGATGCTCGTGGCAATTCTCTTGTGTTTCTTTATTTGTTTTTATTTCTGTAAAACAGGATGCTGAAAATGATGTGACGTCACGTTACTCAGACTACAACAATAAAAGTGGTAACTTCCTTCTACCTCCGCATAGACTCAAATGAAGCAAACATATCGATTCTAGCATAAAAAAAAACTATTTCAAAATCGTAAAAAAAAAAAGCACGATACATAGGTGAATCGATTTTTTTCCCACCCCTACAGAGTAGTGCTTTCAAGTTAGGAAAAACAATCAAGTATAAGGTGAAATTTGGCTCACTTTGTTACTAATTCAAACCATTTTCCTGCCTTTTTATTCTGTTGCCATTAAGAAGGACACACTGGTTTCATGTTGTGTGGCGAGCTTCAATGATTTGGATGACAACAATGAGATCAGATGTAACAGAGTGAGCAGCAGCACTGCTAGATATCTGGGTTGGGTTTTAGTACCGGGCAGGCTAACTGTTCTGTTGGTTTGAGTTAGCTAAACAAGCTAGTTTGTAAATTTACAACACATTCTGTTTGTTTTTATGCATTTGAGAGCCATTCCAGCTGGGATCCACTGATGAAACAGCAGCAGATTGCTCCAAGTTCAGAGGCACAATGCAACATTTCTGTGAAAATGCTTTGTTGCCTCATGCAGCAGAGAGGATGTTGATGTTGACCTCTGTGATGTTAAACTCAGTCATGTTCTGCTGGATCAAATGACATTGTGTGGGAAAGCCAGGCCGCTGTGAACCCATTCAAACACAAACTCAAAGCCTATTAGTGACGTTGCATTTTCCCCATTGACAAATTTTGGCTTTTGTTAACTGCAACTAATTCATCTTCTGTGTGCAGGCTAAAGACACGCAAAGTACACAACATACACAATGCAAGCTCACAGATTATCCCTCATTTCAACAGGATGACAGCTGTCTCCACAAAAAAATACTCTGAAAAACAAAGCGACAAATACCCCCTAAATGCCCTTACTGTCTCACTGTATTCAGCTTCAGGCGAGTTGTACTCTATTAAACTTGTTTTAAGTAAGAACACATGAAGAGGGGAATAAAAACAAAAAAGGTTGAGCCATGTGCAAATCTACCAGCAACCATCAAAAATATAATGCCCTCTTTTCATCTACAGCCCAACCTCAGTACACAAAGGTTTGTGAGGTGTAGTGCAACTCAGTCGAGACTATTTACTGAGCAGCTTTATGCCAGAATTGCTGGTCTGCTTGTATAATAGGGGATGGAGGAGGTTCTTTAGATGCAGAGGAATCTATGGGTGGACTTAGCTATGACAAATAATGACCAACCTGGTCTCACTCCCAACGCATAAAGTACCGCAGCTTGGTCAGTGCCCCTCAGCGTCTGATACTGACGTACAGAGGCTCCCTTTAGCATCTATATCGGACGCACCAGGCTCTCAACTAACTTCAATGTAAACGCACCCACGTCATTATTAGATGGTCAGAGCAACTGATGTAATTTAAATTGCAAGAATGTCTGCGTAGGGCGGGCAGGACTTTCACCCGGGAGACCGCTGTTCGTATCTCATGTGAAACCAAGTTAACGTTGAGTTATTTTACAGTAAATTTTTTACGTAAGAAGCGTAGTTATTTCTTACGCAACAAACATACTACTAATGCCACTAATGTCTTTAACGCATTAACGCAACTTGCGATTTTGAATTAATCGATTAAAAATCTGACAGGCCCCTGTCAAACCAGGCTGCTATTCAATCTTTCGAAGGTTGTATCGGGCTCAGTTTTAAAGCTAGAGTGAAGATACTGGCATCATATGAAAGTAAAAAAACGAAATAACGCTCCAAACTTAGACTAAGCTGCCTTATTTGAAGTTGGGAGTGAGAACGTGTTGCAACCACACAACCATGAAACTCTACAATTTCAGTTAGTTTGTATTTGCTTTGAAAGAGGCAACAAACTGGATGGATATTTGTGTATTTCTATGATCAAGGTGTTTTAGATATGAGGTGCCAAGGATGTTAATGTTGTTGATAATACATACGGTGAATGAATAGTTAATTCTATAGAACCCCATGTCCTCCAGTGTAATATTGTGAAACTCAGCAACTCCTCTAAATAAGCTTGATGTAGCAGTTTCCAAAGAATCACTTGTGCTCAGGTGCATGATGTAGTCTTGTGGGACTTAAAGTCTTTGCTACGTACTGTATATCTTTTCCGGTTTGAATGTGACCCAGTACTATAGGTTATTATAAATATCATAAACTTATTATAAATTAGCTGAATGTTAAAAATCATGCTGTACTGTACTAAACACCAAACCATTTTTCAATACCTGAGTTGTTTCTGCAGTGTCCTCTTACATCTTTGCACTTAGTGCTCGGTGAAGCTGGGAGAAGCAGTTGGGCGCTCATGTCACCTAAAATCAAGGTTTTACAGCCGTTGATTTCCTCTTTGCTGCTCAGGTCCACTGTGTGTTGGAGCAAGGGATGCTAACTGAATGTCCTCTGTGGGATATGACTGATGATTTAACAGTGTAACAGTATTATTACACTCATTGCTTCATTTTCCCAGTAAAATTGTGTTTAAGAGCTGAGCGGTATTTTCGTTTTAAAAAACAAGAATGCAAACACAGGTATGGTGAAGAAAAAAAACTTAAGGTAGCCAAAAAAATGTGACGAAGGCCTGCGCTATATGCTTAAATTTATTGGAAATTCTACAAGGATATGGAGTAGCCTGCCAGTGGGGAAAAGTAGCCGGCTAGGGGAGTCCGGGGGGGGAGGGAGTTTGGTCCGTAAAAGCCCAAATTTGGTTCTTCTGGCACATTCTAATGCCACTATTCCATCATATACACCGATTTTAATTATTGCATATTTAATGAGTTTGCCTACGTGACTGTAAACATGTAGTGAATTATTGTAAAGGAGAATTAGGCTTCTTGTGTGTTTTCGCCCACACAGTCTGTCAATAGCTTTTAGTATTTCAAACCACATCTATTCCTGACTGATCAGAACTTTTGTAATTAAGAATCATCATACCTTATTTATTATATTCATGTATTTATTGATTGACACCTTCACTGTAAGGTTTATCAAGACATACCACAACAATAGTTAATGCATTGTTTTACAAGAAACATAAATACACTCTTATTCAACAAAAATAAACAAGGTTACTTTAAGGGGCAACATGTGTTTAATCCCATGTTTTATGTAGCCTATGTATTGGTTTTAAATTAAATTATTTATGAAATAAAACCTATGCCAAAAATAACTCACTTGAATCACTTGGCTCAAATCATGTGAATCTACTAAATCAACTCAACTTCTAAAAGTGCATTGTAAAGATAGCCTGATTAATTAGAGGGTCAAGGACAGAGGGTGCTGTATCCTGTATAGATTGTACAGCCCCCTGAGGCAAATTTGCTATTTGTGATTTTGGGCTATACAAATAAAATTGACTTGACTTGAATTGACCTAACTTGTTCATACATTAAGCCCATAAATGTCTGTGTGGCGTATATTAAAAATGCAGTGCTGTCAGTGGATTTTTGAATGCTTACTGTGTTTTCCGAAGTAGTCCGTCTAATGACGATGTCTCCGTTATGCGCGGGTTGACCCGCGGGTCGGGTGAGTTTGCTAGAATATATCAGGGGTTCACGTGGGCGGGCCAAAAAGTGATAATGCCGTGGTCTGAGTAAGTTATTAATAACTTACAGAAACAGTGTTTGCAATAGTCCACCTTGTTTTCCTCTCTCTGTATCTCTCTCAAACAAACACACACCAGCCGTACCAGGCGGCATGCAATTTTAACAGATTACGTACCGCGTATTTCTGTGAGATCACGTTGCGCACACACAAACCATGAGCCTTCGTGCTCGTGTCCGCTTGTCTCTTGTCTCAGACCTCAATCCTGACATTTATTGTGCCCTTGTAACTCCCTTTTTTCATCTGTGTCCGCTGAAATGGCTGAAAGTTTTACAAAGTATTTCTGTGGTCATTTTGTTGGTGGGTGTGACGGCCTCTCAATACAAGAAAGGAAAAAAGGATGCTATTTGAGGTAATGGGCACATTTTAGACCTACTGCACCACTCAGCACAATCCATAGAGAGCCAAAATAGGTAAGGGCTTATGTTGTACAGTCCACTTTTACAGTCTGAGCATGCTTTACTTTCACCTCAAAATACTTTACATGTACCGTAAAGCAGGCATGAGTGAATGAATACCTTTTCATTGTTTAAAATGTATTATAGTATATCATAAAAAACACGTTTAAAATCATTATATCATACTCATTGCTTTTGCACCCCTGTAAGTGCATTTTACCCCCTCTGTTTAAATCAATTTGTATTTGAATGCTTTATGTCATACACATTTATTTAAATGTACTATACAGTATATCATACATACTGCCTTTAGAGTGCACTGTATAATTCCCAGATGAAGCATTGGAATTTTAATTGTGAACAGTCACACACCAGGTGAGAAGACAACAAAGGAAAGAGCTGAAGCTTTGAGCACATACAGTACCTCATAACCAGAACAGAACAGTCCAGAACTCATTAGATGGTCCATGCATAAAGCAGCAGAAACATTAATTCTTCTGCAGAGCCAGTCTAGGGACCTGGACCAGCACACCATCTCTACATCCTGCCAGTCTGTCTCCTCTGATGATCAATAGCAGTGAGCAGAAGGCAGCTGGAAGCTCGCTTCTCAAAACTTTTGTAGTGTGCCAGCTCATTTTTGGTTGGCACTCCTCGATTTGTCTTTAATCTCACTGGCCTTTGCTAAATCCTATTCATCAATGATAAAATAAATTGTCAGCTGAGAAATCGTAAGCCTGCACAATAAAAAGCAGGACATTTTTGGATACCTCAGGCTATTTATGGATATATGCAAAAAATAAAATAATCACTGAGTTTAAAACAATTGGATTAGTGTGGACGGAAGTGTGTTATGCGCTATGGGATACAGCATTTTTAGTTGGTGTTTTTAAAAATGCAGAATTTATTGGTGATTATTTTGAGTGTCTGATTTGCAAAAAGACAACAATACAAATGCCATGTACATCATTCTGGGTTTTTATTTTTTTTGTACTTGAACCATTTATACATTTTTATTTACTTTTGTATTCCCTTTCACAGTCTGATACTGTACTATAATATTTTTACAACAAACTGCAACTTTCTTGACTTGCCAAATTATCTTTTAAATTACTCCAGAAATACAGAAATATGCACGAACATTAATGTTTTGTAAGAGTGGCATTTAACAACGTAACGGGACGTGTAACAGAAGAAATCCTGGCCAGTCATAATCCGCAGAACGGTGCATCGCCCATTGCAAATTAATAGAACATTTTCTAACGACGTAATGCACCAAATCACACTTCAGGATATTCCCTTCCTAATGATTGAATTCAGTGTGACAAAAAATGGTTCAATAAAAACAGCGAATGCAAAAGTAGCTGACTAGGCTGGTGCAGAAGTAAAAAAGATAATGACTGATTAATCTGCTTTTTCCTGCTTCAGACTATCATTATTATATCGGCCTTTAAAAATCCACTATCGGTCGACCTCTATCTGAAACTGACACTGTTGAAACTGCAGTTATCAGTTAGCATGCTCACATTGTTCAGAGAGCTGAGCCTAAGTAGCGCTTGGATGTTGCTTTGACCAAAAATGGAGCTTAATATGTCAGGTGCACTGTCATTTACTGAGGTGGTTTAGTGAACAGGAAGAAACTGTGTATATATATATATTTAAAAAAAAATTGTAACTAACCATATTTTAGCAGCCATTGCTACTGAAGGATTATTGTTGGCGGTGAATTTGTTCACGATTTTTTCAAATGTTTTGTCTGATACATTGAAGACAAACATAATCTGTGTGGCATCACAATTCTCCCAAAACACATTTACTAATTCAAATGATCTGTACAGAAACATAAAGCAGAGGACATAGAGCTGCAGTGCTTCTCCGGGTCACCTCTCTGCTCCCAGCTTCACAATCATTGTGTCTTTTATGTTACTGATGGTTTCGCCCTCGTGCAAAGATTCATAAAAGATAAGATGAGATGAAACTTTATTGATCCCTGTGGGGAAATTCTGTCACTGCAGCAGCAAAGAAATGGAATTCAGCAGGAAAAAAAAGGGAAAAAGAACACAACTAGAATATAAAAAAAAACAGCAAATGAAATGATAAAAAAAATAAAGCAATTTATTAAGAGTGTAAACATTTGTGGCCGTTATGCAAACATATTCAGCAATTTTAACAGTAGACTGTTAAAGTGGGAAATATATGGGAGAAATTTGATTTCTAACATTAATGGATTTATTTGCAGTCGTTACAGATGTCTTGACTGTTTACATAAATAATGATTTGTTCATTTGAAATAAAAGTTTTGTATAAAAGGAATTCATTTTTAAATGTTTGTTCACGTTGTTAAATCAAATCCAATTTTTCCTCCATATAAAGTGCTTTTAATAGAGTTTGTCAGCCTCATAGAAAAAAAGGGCACAGATGCAGAAAGAAATAAAAAATAATAAAAGAAAGGCTAAAAAGTGCACACTGAGCTTTACATTGCCAAACAACCAGTGAATGCCTGCATTTGTTTATGTGCATGATTCAAAGCTTCCAGCCAGCGGGGACTTGGTGTGTATTGGTGTTTGGTTTTATCTAGACTGGGAGGGTCATGTTCGCTGCAGGCGTACAGCTCACTGCAACACCCCCTCCCTGCTCTCTGTGTCTCTGCCTGTCTCACTGCTTCTGTCTCCCTCTGTCTTTGTCTCACCATCTCTGTCTCTCTCTCTGTATCACCACGGTGTGTCTGAACAAGGGGAGGATGACTGTGAGTACTGTATGTCATCCTGGCTCTGTCTCTGTTGTCTCTACGGGGGGTGTCAGCATGAACAGGGGGGCTTTCTGTCTCTCACAGCTCCTGAGATGGTGGAGTTTGACACCATTGGAAAGAAAGCTCTGTATTACACCTATGAGTGTCACACATGTGCTTTATGAGAGGTTTTGAAGGAGTCAAAGTGGTTTTTGGTCGAGTTTATTCTCCAGGAGGCTGCTGGTGGACGCTGTGCCGACAGTTGACCTGTGGACAGCTGACCTGCAGAGGAGAGGTGTGCATGGGGCTTTAGCTACAAACACTGGATCCTCATCCTGTGGAGGGCTGTCCTTTTTGAAAATAAAGGTGTGTTTGCATTAGGGATATTCCTAATGACAGTCCAAATTGAGCAATCTACTATTATTAAGTTATTAAGTTGAATGTTGTTTGAAAAAATATTGCATATATTATAAGAGCCATTGAAATCGTAAAAAAATTGTATTTTAAATGCCACCGAAATCAATATGTCCCCAGTGTCCGCTCTGCCGCAGCAGCTCCGGTCAGTTAGAAATGTGGCTCACAAATTCCGTGTGTGGTGTAATATTTGATGAAACGCCAGCGTGAAATGTGGTCTTAGAAGAGTCATGGTTTGGCATCGGTTACACCATGAGTGTCTTAGCGTGCAAGTTTGATTCATTGAGCTAGCTGGCGTTAGACCGCTTACCTGATCATAGTACGCTAGGTCGCTAGCTTTAGTGTTCAGCAGTCAGTCTGGTTCTCTCCTCATCGACTGGATTGGCCAGCAGCACTCTGAAACTCAGCCTACTAATCGGCTACCACAGCAGATCATTTATAAACATTAAAATTTCAGTACCTCTAACTTTTTGGCCAAGGTGTTCTTGACAAATATTTGCAGGCATGTTCACAGGAAAAGAAATACTATACATAAAGTTAGAAAAAGTGAGAATTATTAGTGGGAAGTGTTTAACAGCACATAAAATAGTTTGATTTTTCTAAGAGGAATCAGATCTCAAGACTGTTGAGTCACTCTTGCGTGAAAAAAGACAAAGATTTAGCAGTTATGTATTTTCATATTGATCTACAATGTCTTGGCGGAACCACTTGTACTCACCTCAGTATTTCATCCAAATATAATGCCTGCATGAATTAAACTACATCACATCTGCCAATGCACATAGAATAATAATCCAATTTAATACCAAGACTGGTGTCCCAAGAAGAGCGACAGCATCACTCGTTTCAGCAAAAAGACATATTCACTAGGGGTGGGAAAGAAAATCGATTCACCTATGTAACGCGATTTTTTTAAACGATTTTAAAATAGACTTTTTAATGCCAGAATCGATATATTTGCTTCATTTGAGTCTATGCGGAGGTAGAAGGAAGTTATCGCTTTTATTGTTGTAGTCAGAGTAAAGTGATATCATATTCCTTCCATATCTATCCAAAAACAAAACAAACCACAGCCGCCTGTAGTTAGCCGAAACGAGAAAGTAGAAAACGGCAGAGGGTCTGCGTCGATACGACCTTCCCCCACACATTTAAATCCAAAGTGGTAAACACATCACAAAGTAAAGTATGGAAACACTTTGGGTTTCACACATTGTCAGGAAAAGCAGAATTAGACATCACGGCTAAAGCTGCATGCTAACTCTGTCATGGACAGGAAACGTTATCGTATTGTGGTAACGTGCGGTCAAGCCATCCGTGACTCACATCTCCGTGGTCAAATTGGTCAACGCTACAACCGTAGAGCACCCATCTACTGACATTTATGTTAAATGTATTCAAACGGCCTTGATGGAGCTGACCATGGATGTATAAAGAGAAGGAAGCTGACGGGAGAGCTAGAGACGGGCTTGGCGAAGCGAGTTGTACACACCTGACTACATCTGGTTTTCAAAATAAGGTGTTAACAAAGGGAGCTGAATATACAAAAATACATATATGGAAGTAAGATTGATTGGATTATATTCACCAGAAGTATAAAACATGACATGTCCCTTATAAATTAGAAAGCAAATGCCACTAATTTGTGAGGGAACTAATTTGATTCTTTGATTTTTTGGTCGCTGGAAAACATGTAATAAATAATGCCTGACAATGACTGATATATTTGACTTCTGGACATCTCTGACTACATACATGCTGAACATCAAATGTTTTTACTGTTTAGATATTTTCCAAAGTAAAAGTCCCTAGAAGTGTTTTATTCAACTTTTTCCCCATGGTCTAATGTAAAAAAAAATCACAAATGTAATATTGAATCACAATATTTAAAAATTGCAATACATATCGAATAGGCACACAAGTATTGTGATAGCATTGAGTCGGGAGATAGATGTATCGTCTCAGCCCTACTATCCAAGCCTTGGAAGTTCTCCAACTGCCGGTCACCTGCCATTGTCTTTGTAGAAAATTAAAGGGACCTTTGTTTTAGGAACACCCAAAATAACTCATCTCACTTCACTACTCGATATTCTCAGTGGAGTAAATGCCACTCCTCACCTCCATCTGGTCTGTTATTTTTGTAAGACACCTTGCTGTGTGTTGTCGCTTACTTAACCTTCTAATCTCTTGAGCCTGAAGCACTTTCACTCCCTATATTTCTAGACGTATACTGTAACTTCATGTCTCTGCTAACATTTAGCGTTTGAGTAGTACTGTGCCTTTGTTTTTAGAAGAGGAAGAGATGTGAAAACTGCTTCTTCTTTAGATTTGTACCCCAATTCTTAAATTAATCCATGAAAATGGTGTTATTACTGTAGATAAACCACTTAACTTTGAACCATGTAAACATCATAATCGATAAAAGCTGATTTAGGTGATTTCTTCTGGTAATTGGTGCTGTGATGTGCAAGCTCCTCTGAAACTCAAACCTCTGGTGTTTCAGGGAAAGGCCTGTTGACATTATACATGTGAAAGAGTATTATGATAACAGGAGAAGAGCTGGACTGGATCGCTGTAAGTGCAGATTAGACATTAACCATGCATCCACAGTATAAAGCTGAGAGCGAGCGTTCATTTCAAATTCTCCCCGTCGTCTTCATGCAGCGAGTAAACAGAGCTAGGAGGCTACCTCATGTCGTTTGGAAACGGCATCTGTGGAAGCCAGAGGTCATGTGTCTTATGTACCCAAACATGTGGTGGAAAAATAGCTAGGGGAGTCCATTTTAACATCACATATCATTAAACCTTAATTAGTAAAGTGGGCTTTAGGGACTGCGCTTCCCATCTGCCTCGGTTTGACATACCTCGTCCTTCACATGTCATCCAGAGGAAGAAAGTTGGAGTGGCCGTCTGCCACTGTATTACTGCATGGAATCAAGTTTATCTGGCACATTTGGGTCTGTGAGTGTATTAATAATGCAATTTGTGTTAACCGCATATGTCCCAGGTTGCTGTGTGGTTAGCTCCAGGTGCAACCTGGTGACTTTCATCATTCACTCTCCTGATCAGTTCGTTGAGAGGGAAACTAAAATACTGTTCTATTCAAAGGAGTAAATAAATATGTGTTTATTTGTGTAATGTTTTTGAGATGTGGAGATTTCTCAGTTCTAAGATACATCGCAATGCGACGTGAATTATTCTGCATCGATGCAGTGCCAGAGCATAATCGGGAGTTTGATTTCATTTCAACTGTCAGTGCCAGTCTTTACTGTGTTTTGCAGTCATTTACTTTCGCACTAGTTTCTCTCCTCCCTCTTCCTTCTCTCTCCTCTGATCTCTGTCGAGGCGACACACGACAGTCCGCAAACTTTTTGCTCTCACTGCCAACATCAGCTGCTCTGATTCAACAATGTTGGGCTGAAAAAATGTGCATGCAGCCTGAAATTCAACTGTGGTGTTGTTCTCTCGGGAGATGCAGTGACTTAAACCAAGTAAGAGTAGAAGAGCTATGAGTAAGGAAAAGTCAGCTAGCCGCTAGGCTAATTCATGCTGTGTAAAATGCCATAGGCATTCAGGAAGTGCTCTGTTTTAGAGCTGCTATGTGAAAGCCTTATTTTTGTAGATTACAGCACACTTGTATTGCACTGCGGAAGATTTATGTTTTGTTTTTGTAATGATTATGTACTGAGGTGGCTCACACAGATACTGGTATTGAAAAGATGCAGCTTTTTATATTATAGACTGATTTTTGAAAGCAGTTTCTAAATAAAAAGGGAGTTCAGATTAGAGATGTGCTTTCCAAGCAAAACTACTATTTGATAATCACTGGGAACTAGTCAATGATTTTTAGAAAATCGCTGCATACCCCCCCAACAATCCCCCCCCTGGCGGGTTTGAATGAAGATATTTTCCGCTGCTGGAACAGCTGATCTACCTGCTGAAACTACGAGGGGCGTGGCCCCGCTTGCACACACACACACCTGCACTTGCAGAAAAGAGACGAACGTGCCACACACGTTTTACCGGTAGTACCGTTACTACCAGGCAGTGCCTGCAACGGTTAAAACAAGGGAAAATATATATTTTTTAAGACAGGACAAAAGTCGCATAAACTAGTCGATTTTTATGAATTAATGACTTCGAAAAATCAAAAATCATGACCCATCCCTAGTTCAGATTTATCTGACTGTTTGTATTAAATGATGAAAAGTTACCACGTGCAGTGATATAGAAAATTGAGGATATGATACATTGAGAATGAGATGCATCAAGATGTATCGAGAATTGCTGCATTTGAATCTACTACTCGGGGGTACTTGTTAAACGTTGCTAACGTTCCGTTTTTGCCAACGATTGAGCTCCTCAGCTCAAAGTGCCAACTAACTTACGTTAACCCCAGTGGGCAACCCCGGGATCTGAAAAGTGAAGCCAATGCTGAAGTGCCTTAAACTTGCATTCGTTCTAAGAGCCAGCAGGGTCGACTACTCTGGTTGCAAAAAGAAGTCTGATTGTATAGAAGTCTATGAGAAAAATGAGCCTACTTCTCACTTGATTTATTACCTCAGTAAACATTGTAAACATGAGTAGAGTAGAGTAGAGAGCAGAGGATGCTTTAGGGCGTGGCTACCTTGTGATTGACAGGTCATTACCTCGGCGTTGTCCGGTCTGGATGTTATCCACATTTTCGTCTTCACAATGTGTTTTAAGTTCATGAAAGTTAATTGTAACATTTTGGTCGCCAGCCTTCGGTTGTACTTATCTCCACCCTCTCATGTCACTTCTGGTTGCCAGAAGTGGACGGCCAAAAATCAAGATGGCGATGGCCAAAATGCCAAACTCAAGACTTCAAAAAGGCAGTCTACAAACCAATGGGTGACTACGTCCATTTTTTTATATACAGTCTATGGTTGGTGGTTACTAATATTATCTTAGCATAAAGAAAATGGAATCATCAGGGGCTGATTACATTTTCTTTATGCTACGATAATATTAGTAAGGCTAATATCTGGCTAAAAATGGACCTACGTCACTTATGATGTAGTTAAATGCAACGCTTGTTACAGTAGCTTAATTATGCCGCTTGAGAAGGGGGCAAATGCCAAGCTCAGCCAATCTTATAATTTGTATTTTTTAAGTTCATACGCAATCTACAGTTAGAAAAATATCTATATTGACACATCACAACACAGTACAAATTTTTCTCGCTAAAATGTTCTCTGCAGTTTGAAGATGGGGTGTAATGATACATCGATATGGATCAATGTATCGATTCAACGATCCATTATCATCGATGCAAATTGAAAACATGAATACATATCGTCATCTTTAAGATCCGCCTTTATTTTGAAGAAGAGAAGAAGAAGAAGAAAGGCACTTAACTGATCCCCGAGGGGAAATTCAATTGTTTTCACTCTGTTATTATACACAGTACATAGTACACACAGGCCCGAAAGACACACACATGAACAAACGGGACCTATATACATGCATTAATGGAGAGATGTCAGAGCGAGGGGGCTGCCAAAGTCCCATGTGTCACCATTTCCATCCAAACGCACCTCCTTCCTAAACATTTAAGCAGTGCTTAAACATGAGAAATGTGCCACTTTATAGTGAACAACAGGAGGTCTATTTTTATACTATTTATTCAAAAGAAGAGATTTGTTTTTCATTTAAATGTCTGGAAGAGCCCAGTAATAACATTGTCAATTCATATTTTAGTTGCTTTTTGTGAGTTGATACAAGTGTAAATGATTGTGTTAAATAGGCATATGATATTGAAAATTAAAATCGCATCATGGCAGACTTCGTGATTACCAAATATTGTATCGTTGTCCATAGAATCAATATAATATTGGGTGGTTTACTCCCCTACTTGAAGAACGAGCTCTTGTCGCTCCACTTTGCTGCTGGGCTGCCCTGTTGGTGTTGCATCATCAGAAGAGAAACCGTTCTATCCACCTCGTCCTCGGCGGCCCTACAACCATCAGAGTGTCTGCTCATGTTGAACAGAATGGACAGGAGTATCTAAAGGCTTATCACTGGCATTGTATTACCCAGAATTCCTTTTGCCTGTGTTATGCTCATCTCTCTCGCTCCTGATCCACATTTGGCATGGCTGGGTGGTCATTTTGCCAGGGGAGAATTGGAAGAGATTGTGTGCAGGCCTTCAGTATGTTCTCCCTTCAAGTCCTCTGGATGTGTCTGCGGAGCGGAGAAGCAGCGGAGCAACGGTCTAGAGAGAGATAATTGCTTCCTGGTGATGAGATGAATTGACATTCGCTTTGCCGCGGTGCTGTTTATTTCCCCGTCTGCCCTCTCCGCCGAACACAGAGGGCCGAGTCAGGAGCGCGTGTGTGAGACTGAAATGCATCACCTCTTTCTTGAATTAATACAATAGATGGGTCTGTGACTGGGCTATTCAAATTGATACAGAATTGTCCATCCAAAGTGAAGGAGAGTGGTTTCTCCTCGGCTAAAGCACTCTTTGATGGTATCTCTTACCGTCATGCTTCGGTGCATCCGAGCGTTTCTTGCCTGCAGATGCAGTGAAGAGAAAAGAACACATCCTGCACAACTGACAGGGTTTATTCTTTTTACTGTCAGAGCTATTTGTAAAACAACTACTCTTTGGTGACAATTCTTATGAATATTAACAATGTGCACTTCTTTCTTTTTTTTGTGGGGGGGATTTCTACCAGAAGCTTTTACTCTACATAGTGACGGTGACACCAAAATAGACTGACAGCTTCTCTGAAGGGTTGTGGATGTGGATATTCATGTGGAGGCTTCAGGTTGGGAAGGAGGAAGAGGAGGGGTAACTTCTGACAAACACTTCTATAACATTACCTTCACAGCGAGGCATTCGTCACGGCTTTCCGGTACCCGCTCCTTGACTGTCAAGCGCTGCCGTCACTGCTGCTGCATGTTTGCGGCTTTACTGCAAAAAAATTCATTAGAAGCTGAAATGAAATAAACGTCTTTTTTTTCTGCCTCATCAGTAAGATTCAAACTGAGCGTGAGTTACGTAAGCGCTGCTAAATTTATCAATGCTCATTTTATGCAAAGCCTGAGCTCCCAGGCGCAGACTGTGTGATGTTCAGTACGGGGGAAGGCTTTTGTTTCCCTGCGAGCCGTTTGTGTTCTATTTTTGTGCCTGGAAAAAACAAGATTTTAAAAAGGTCATTCTAATTTTAGCTCTGTGTTTTCTTGAAGGAAAGCGAGATGTGTGGCGCGCTACGCTCAAACGCGCGCAGACAATCAAAGCTGACTTCTGACAGTTTACAGCTGTGGCTGCGCACGAACTTACAGTCAAGAGTGAATGGCAGGCACACGCCACGTCTGCATATGTTGCTTTCTTCAGTCACTCTCACTCTCTTCTCGTGTGTGTGTGTGTGTGTGTGTGTGTGACTGAGGCAGAGAAGAAGAAGGTTGAGTGTGTTTTCTGATGTATACCTTGAAGGAAAAAGCCTTGTGATTGTGCAGGTAGTCTCTCTGCTCGCTGCATTCACAGTGAAAGTTGTCAGCTTCAAAAGTCCCAGATCTCACAGTGGATCTTTATAGACAAACAAGACAGTTCTCCTGCTTTTTGATATGCTGTCTCTCTTCCTCCTCCATGAAACACACAGAAACACACTCATTTGCCTTACTACACTTCTGACGACCTCCACTGACAGCATTCACTCTGTAAACGTAACCTAAACCCCTGTCTGTTCCTAATTCCACGCTTCAATCCCCCTCCTATCCTAAAGTTAATCCTAATTCTGTCAGTTGGCAGGTTATTTTCCGTTTCAAGCCTTAAACTTCAAGACTTTACATTTGTCACTTGTGTGAGGTTTGTTTAATTTTTTTTCACCTGTCTATCCATCATTTATATTCCAGTTATCCTGTTCAGGGTTGTGGGGAGTTTACACCGGCCAAGAGGTAGGGTAAACTAGGGGCGGCCTGTCTATCACACACTACACACTAATGGCAGATAATCATTCACACCACTGAGCAATTTAGAGTTTCCAATTCACTTAACCTGCATGTCTTTGGACTGCTGGAGGAAATCCACACAAACACGCAAAATCCTCACCTCCATTGCTGTAGTGTAATGCTAACCGTTGAGCCACTGTGAATGTAATGTACTTGTGTTTCTATTTAAAATTGAAAATACTAAATACAAATATTTTAATTCAACAGAATGATACTAAGCACTAAAAATTCATTATAAATTGGCTTTTGGATCTTGTTTCTGTAATTTGATGTATTATTTCCATTCAAACGGGATGCTGGCCTAGGAAATATTTCTAAAGCAATCGGATGTCATTTAAGGACAAACGGGTAGTTTTATTTTTGGCGTTATGAAAGAATGTGTGCGTTACACTTGGTAATAAAAAAAAAGATATTTGGCATTTATAGAAAATGTATGTCTATAATTGCATGACAAAGTACCTAATAAGTTGTAATTTTAATGTCATTCCAACATTAAGACCATCGCTAGGTAAGCCTCTTCATTAAAGTGCTTGAGTGCTTAACATTAAAATTGATTTGTTTGATTTCAATACTTCCAAAAGTACATACTGTATATATATTTCCATTTTTTAATCTATATTTATTTATAATAATCCAATTTCTAGTAACGTTTTCAATTTAATTTGATGTTTTCTTAAATTTACTGTTTAATAATAATAGTTTTTAGGGCTGCAACTAATGATTATTTTCAGCATCGATTGATCTGTTGATTATTTTCTCGATTACTCGATAAGTTGTTTGGTCTATAAAATGACAGAAAATTGTGAAAAATGACGATCAGTATTTCCCAAAGACAAAGACGTCCTCAAATGTCTTGTTTTGTCGACAACTCAAAGATATTCAGTTTACTGTCAGAGGAGTAAAGAAACCAGAAAATATTCACATTTAAGAAGCTGGAATCAGAGAACTTTTTTCTTAAATAATTACTCAAACCGATTAATAGATTATCAAAATAGTTGGCGATTTATTTAATAGTTGGCAACTAATTGATTAATTGTTGCAGCTCTAATGGAAATTAAAGTCATGTAATCAAGATTATTTAAACTTCACAGTTACTAATTGCCTCTCAATCTGGTAAGGAGTTACCCTCACTCCCATTGATATATTGTGAATATTTTCTTGTACTCAAATAACCACAAAGTTGCACATTTTAACAGATAATATAATATAAATGCATCTGATATTTCCTTACACTCCTATTCTCCTTACAGTACAGGTTGTAAGACCCTACACAATTCAAGAATAAGCAGGATAAATGTCCTGAAATAACAAATAAATGCCCTGCAGAGATAGTGTTTGTTCTGCAGAACTGCCCACGGCCACTGTTTAAATGGCCTGAGGAAAGTATTTCTAGGAGTATCTGTAATCAGAACACATCATTTTGGTTACCATGACAAGTTAATTACATTCACTGAAACTATTCTGGTACCAACCAGCACTGTTTATAATCATGTTTATGTGGTTTTATTCCTCAAACCGTCAGAGGCTGACATTGTTTCGGTATCACCCTTACAGTACATGTTACTGTTGTTGACATTTTTTTTCTCACACACCATAAAAAGGAACGTCTTCCTCGCGCTCTCCACAACAGTTCAGTGACTCACCTCCCATTTATGAAGCCTGCATGCACCCTGATTGTACTACAGCCGGGGTTTTACATATGAACCTCTGCCTGTTTCTCTTCAGCTCTGCTGATCTGTATATTTCATACGATTCGGAGCATCACGAATCATTAAACATTTGCAACACAATCAGCGTTCCCACGTTCAAAATGGAGGAGGGGAGCTGTGCTGCGAGGAGCCGCTGGATCCTGATCAAGCCTCTATGCTAGGGATATGTTTTTTGCTACAGACCACACTGCCTGTTACCATGACAACAAACAGAAATTTCCCTTCATTCACTTCACCCAAGTGCTTTTCAACACTGAAACCGTCCTCCCCTCTCCTCCCTCTCCACTCCCCCGAAGTTACTACCCGCGTCTCAGCTCCCAGCATCCTCGGGAGTTTGGGGAATACACTTCAATTGATCTCCTGCAGACGAGCGGAGCGAGACCGATCACATGACTAATTCAGATGTCAGTGAGATCACCGCCTCGTTTCTTCTGTCTTTTCAAGCGGTATCAATTTGAGAGCGAGCTATACTCTGGCGCAGACTGAACCTGCAACACAACGAATTGAGCTGCTGTTCACGAACGTGTCGGAGCGGCAGCGTGCTCAGCGGCGACCCAGCTGTGCGACCACTTGGGCCCATCATGCATCACGGTCTGAGGAAGCTGTGCGGCATCTGGAGGGATGATCGAGGTGGAAAAAGGACACACTCAGTCACCTGTTTGGTCGCTTCCACCACATGTTTTTGGGTCTCCAAACAGAAATAGAGACAGCGGCGATGATGGGCAGCGAGGATACACTTACACACCGTGGGAGGCCCTGACACCGAGGTGCCAGACCTGCAGGAGAGCAGATACCGGACCAGACCTGGGCCTGTTTTGGACACTTTGACCCTTGACCTTCCTTCCATTCTCACACCTTGAAGTGTCAGAGATGGATGAAGATCAGTCGGGCGCTATTCTGGGTGAAGTGCAGCTCTGAGCATCTCAGATTTGACATTTTGACAACGGCTGGCACTTTCTGTCTTTTGAAAATCTTGAACCTCAGAAGGTTCTGTCACAAAGTATAAAGCATAAACATTCAAACACCATGAATATGTGGATGAGACAGTTCTTATTATACCGTAAAAACGTCTGACAGCATCCACTTCTTCACTGTTTGTAAGAGAGCTGCTAGAAGTGAAGCACATTTGGATTGAATTCACACTTAGGACAGACTTATCAGATTAATAACACCTTATCCTGACAACCCAAACTGTGATTTCTTCTCACTTTGTGTGCCGAAAGATTTGAAAACTAACAAGCTGCTTAAGCCTCCCGACTTCAAAGCAGCTGTTGGGCTGTGAGATAAATCCAATGGAAATCACTGATGTATCTTGGTTGATTTGGGAATTTCTGCTGTTTCTTGTCTCTTTCTCCAGCACTCTTTTACTGAGAATTGATCTTACACTGCGGTTTGTCAGGATGTTTGCATTAAGTTATCTATTTTTATATAGATCTCTACTCTCTATCCATTCATCTATCAATCTGTCTGTCCCCTTATCTATCTATCTCTATCTCTCAATTTCTATTTCTCTCTGTCTCCATAAATCATGTAAGACAGATAAATATTACAGCAATACTGTAAAATGCTGTATCTATCCTTGACAACACATCTATCCAACGTCGTTGACTGTCAAATTTAATAAATTGAGAGTGAAAGGAGTATGCCAGGGGAGTAAGTCCAAGGTCAGCGTCACTGGATCTAAGTGCAGAAGCTGGTAAATGTTCCCCTGGGGAGGTCACTGGCCTGAGTCCCGCTGTATTTGTCTGGCACAAGCCCTACTGACATTTTGTGGATGTAAAAGAGCAGTTTGTCTATAGCAACAAGCACAATTGTGGGCTGACAACGTTTCCACCCGCAGCCCCGCGACAGGAGCGTTGTTTGTAAAGGAGCGGGCAGGTACCTTTTGGGATTTGGCCGATCGGGTTTCAGCAGGGGCCAGCGGCTTGCAGTACGCTGGCGTTGGGTTTCCTCGCAGAGGGGAAACGGTGAACGGTAAATTCACTGGCATGAATGTATGAGAGCAGCCTCCGACCATGTGGCGAGATATTGTTCCCTGTCAGGTGTTGTCTTACACCTCTGAGCGATGTGGTCTTTTCCTGGAAGACAGCAGCACACACTGACAACAAGTGTGAAGCTGAGATGGTGCCGTGACAGCACTCTGACTGTTTTCTTCTGTCTGTCTGTTTGTAAAGTTTATAATTATACTAAGAATATTATTAAAGAAATTAGTGGCGTTAAAGCGAATTTGCGTTAACGCGTTATTATCACGTTAACTTTGACAACCTAAATGTAATGCTTTTTGCTCAGTACCAAATACACTGAAACAAGTTGATTCAACATGATTCCATTCTTCCCACTAAACTTACAACCTTTACACACTGGCAACTTTTTTTTCATGCAATTAATTCCAATGTCAATATATTTTTTCGAACTGTTGTTTTTGTCATGTGTACTTTAATACAGAACACAAACATTACATGGTGAAAAAGTGTCATACTTTTTTCGTAACAAAGTCAATTTTCTGAGCTTTCGCACCGTGAATAAAGCTAGACCACCAGCGCAGACCAAATCCATGGGGTGGCTGTGGCTCAGAGGGTAGATTACGTTGTCCACCAATCGTCCACCAGTCGGTGGTTTGATCCCCGGCTGCTCCGGTCACATGTCAATGTGAGCAAGACACTTAACCCCAAAATTGCTCCCGAAGGCATAGCTATTGATGTGTGAATGAATATTTAGATTAGATCCTGATGGGCAAATTTGGCACCTTAGCAGCCTCTGCCATCAGTGTATGAATGTGTGTGTGAATTGGTGAATGCTGACATGTAGTGTAAAGCGCTTTGAGTGGTTGGAAGACTAGAAAACAGCTATATAAATGCAAGTCCATTAACCATCCACTCCTTCCGTTCTTACCTTTCGCAATAAAACTCCTAGACCTATAATATTCGTCACGCCCCCGGTGTGTAAAGGCCTTAAGTGTGCAGCATTGTATTTTTACATTACCATGCTGTGCAAACCTTTAATAATTACTATAATCAAGTGCAATTTTGAGGGTCAGCCTCCAGACTGGGGATAACAGCAAGAGTGGGGTCTTTTTGTCATTACCCTTTGGATTTATGGATAATACTCTTGAATCTGAGAGAGCCAAATATAAGCACTTATATTGAGGAGCACGATGCACCAGTTGTGCACACAATGCCACTCACAGTCTAAGAGTATTTGCTCAATCAATTCTTAACAATACAAGTATGGAAACATTTTAGAACACAATGTAAATCACAATAACACTGGTAACAATGCAAGAACACACATACAAATTGAAAATTATGTTAATGCATCTGTTGCCCTGGTGTATGCATGCTGGGAGTTTTATATTTATGCCTACCTCAGGATGCTACAATATAAACTCACACAAACCATTGTCAATTTAATTTAATCCAGTTTAGAAATAACACATTCGTCAAACACTAAAATTTAAAATACAAGAATAAACATTTGTAGTCTGTAGGAATTACAAAATATTCATTTATAACTGAACAAACATAGTGCCCAAAAGGGAAAAACAAACAAACCATAAACCCAAGAAGTAACAGCCTTGCTTATTTGTTCACATTATGGAAGTACAACCAGAAGAGCAAAGCAGCCAATGACACGTTCTGCATCGCTGCTTGTTCAGGTTCGCTCCCGATGACGAAGCAGTCATCTGAATGAGTCGGTCGGGGGTGTGTGGCAAACATTTAGTGCTCGTTAGTGGTTGCTTTGTGCATGTGTGTGTACATGCACGGGCTTCTGTGATAGTGTAGGATAGACCTCGTGTACCTTGTCTTGTTTTGTGGAGACAGCTGTAAAGGGTCAGCTGCTATATATATCTTCAAAGCTGGTCTAATTTTCTTCACCGTGACCTGATCCCAGACTCGTACGTCGACCTTTCAGGGTCGCTGTCGTGCACAACACACTCATGACAAACTCCTTTAGGTTTGTGGAACATTAAAGATAATAAATAATGTTTTCTATTTGTGGCTTTCCTCTGCTCTGTCTGTGGAGGTTTTCTTGAAGGTGAACAGTGCTGCATCGTCGTAGGACTTTTGCAGCGAAGAGGCAAAGCACGACCCGGCTGCTGTGTGTCCATCACCAGCTTGATGGATGAACTGGTGTTTGTCCAAGAGTCAAGTAATTGCACCACAACGGGCCCGTTTAAAATATTTAAACAGTGTCGAACATGAACGGCCGGGCATCGAGTTTCAAAAGCAAGCACCGTAAAAGGCCACTGTGGATGAAAACGTTTTGTCACTGTGATACTCGGCCCCTGCTGACAGAGCTCATTCTGTCTGAGGGACACAAGCGATGTACATAAACATGTCCCAACAGCTCAGCAAACAGCAAACACAACGGTAAACTACAAGCAGATGACAAATACTGTAAGAAATGAGATGGCATTGTAGTAATGGCCTTAAAACGGGATCATAGGCGCTGGAATAGGGGGGCAATGGGGGCGATGCTGCACCCCAACGAATGAAATCAAAATGATTCATAACAGTTTCATATCGATCCGAAAATATTTTTTCCACATCTCAACGAGTGGGGTCCGTGCATTCAGCTTGGAACGATGAAATGATACCGCGGCAAAAACCTAAAACATCATGAAAAGTAGTCAATAAAGTATTTCTGTTTCAGATGTAAACTGTCACTCATTAAACAGCGTTTAATACGACTTTTTTTATTTTTAAAACAGCGCCCCCCCCTGGCTCATTTGTAACTGTTCGGGCGGAGAGTGGTACTGCTGCACGTAAGACGACGAGCGTCTTCCAAAACAAAAACCCACAAAACGATAATAAATTCAGATGAAGTTCTGTCAGAGATCTAATTTTATCGCTACATTTGGTAATTAGAGCTGCGTTGTTAGTTTTCTTTTCTTTTTTTTTTAAGGGTGTTCTGCTGATACAGAAACCAGCTCAGAGTGAGACTGTACAGCCGGCGAGAGATTCATGACCCTTTTTAATCTTCTTTTCAACTTCACTTGTTGACTCCATCCTTCAGGTTATCACTACATTTTATTTTTTGACCGCTTGCTCCACCAGTAGCAAAGTTATAAGTGCCTGCTCCCGCAGGATCCCTATCCTAATGGCGTCCTCTAAAGCAGAGCACTGCACACACACACAGTCCTAAAACACTGTCATTCTTAAAGTACCAGTACTAATAAAACAAGGTATCATACTGTTTTTTAACGGCAGGGTATTGTGATACCTTTCTAGTATTGGTATACAGCAAAAGCTACATCCAAGTCATCAGCACTTCACTTATAACAAAAAAACATCTTAAAACACTTCTGTTTTCTGAATTTTTATTGAATATATTATATTTTTCTTTAATCAACATTGCACATATTCCATTTTCAATCACATCTCATATTGCTGTCTACAAAATGTTATGAATGTAGAAAATCTAGAAGTTGGAAGGTTTACCAAAAAATAAGAAGAAAACAAAAAAAAAGGAGGATTAAGGTCAGAAGTGACAAGCTCTGAAGATACAGAGAGAGAGAGGAGGAGAGGAGAGGAGGAGAGGAGCTCCCTCAGGAAAAGAATACAAACATACCTTGGGTTAGGATGCATTTTTCTCAAAACAAAGCATCATGCAGAATAAAAGCAAGGCTGGCCAAAAACTCACATGGATATTTCTCAACACCTGAACTGTAGAAATATTTTACATGTTCATTAATAGTTACTGTCAGTTTTCCTTTGCTGATCGATAGTGATTTCCCTCCTTGTGTTGTGAGTGACGAGGCGGTGGCGAATGAACAGTTTGAATATTAAGCACTCACAAACGTGAAGCAGTAAAACAAATGCACCCCCCTCGCCACCGCCACCGTCCCCCAAAAAACAATTACGCCATTATTGACGACTACCCACACTGCATCTGTACAGCACAGCAGCAGTGCAGCAACATCTCTGCTGGCTGCATGTTAGATAGTTTACCTCTCTGCAGGTGAGATGATGGTGAGAATCATAATGACTAATGTAGATATACTGGATTATAACCGCCGTATAAATGTGACCGTGGCCTCGGCTGACCAAACTGCACCAGCTTGCATAGACGCCTGATTATTATGGGTTTGAGTCCCATCCTTGTCCTGTCAAATTCACATCTTAATATTTGTATGTTTTGTCTTTGTTTTTGTACTTTTATTTTAACACACAGTGGCCCCTCCTTCATCAAGCTCTCATGGAGTAAAGCTCAGAAACGAAAACAAAATGATCCAAAGACAGATTGATGAATCAGACATCTTTTGTGTGAGTCCAAAACATACATGCTAATGATTCTTGGCCTTTACATTTAGAGGCTCGTTGAGGGGAAATGTGCCGTGCCCCACATGACAAAAGATCTGCCGCTACCGGTTACCAAGTGCCACGCATTAGATGTAAAACAGTATATGTCACGTGTTCTAATGACTTGCCACTCCAGGATGAAACCATATGGAGTCCAGTTTTAAACTTGCTGTAATTGGAACCTATGGTGAAAGAGGCTTGCGTTGTATTTTATGATCCTTGTATTTTTCTATCAATACAGTTTTTATTAAAAAGTAGTGAGCGTGAGATAATGTATGTCTAGAATGAACCAATGAATGTTATAACGTTACTAAACATTAGCTTTGAGCTAACATTAAAATGTAATGTTTGCTGGTTCTAACTTATCTGTTGCTTGGTAGCTAAGGGTAAAGTTAGCTAGTTCACTAACTTTTTGTAGTTTTAGTTGACCCATAAGTAAAAAATAAATCTCTCATCTACTCTATACTGACGTGTGGAAAGTGATGCCAGCCTCCCTGGTCTCTTTGATCCTTTTGGTGAAGCATTTAGGTGATGAACAGCTGACAACCAGTTGCTGCCCATAGGTGCCAATTGCAAACAATACCCAGGTAAGCAATTGTCACATTAGTTATGACGTAATGTCACATCTACTGTTTTATATATCCGTGGTGCCACCATAGTAATCGGTCTATACAGGCGAAAGTACTGTGCTTTCCAAAAAGAGCATGTGCATCTTTACGACTGTCAGCAGGCTGTTAAATCATACTTATGATTCAAGAATTATGGCGGCCCTGAGAGCTCAACACGCTGCTATCAAAGAAGACAAAACACAGTCAAATGAAGCGAAGATCTTCACCAGAATGCAACATAATAGAATGTGCTGCAAATACAGAAAACCCAACCAAAAGTTTTCTGTATTTTGCTGTTTCAGTTGTGTTTTATGTCTTTGCACCTGTTTTCCTAAATGCTGTATTGACAAATTGGTGAAGTGTTTTCCTCATTTGCTTGTGTTTTGTTTGTCAGGATGTGTTTTTTCTTTTGTTGCAGTGCGTGGAGCTCCCAGGGCGTTGAACTTTTTATATAAAAAAAAAAAGTGATATGAAACATTACATTGCCATATCACAGAGCACCGCACATTTATCACACAGCATGAAGAGATTACATAATGTCCTAAAATCCCTGTTGTTTTTCCATTAGGGCTGCAACTAACGATTGTTTTTATTATTGATTAATCCGACAATTAGTTGTTTGATTAATCGTTTTGTCAGTAAAATGTCAGAAAATATTGAAAAATATAATGTCCTTATTATAATTTCCCACAGCCCAATGAGATGTATTCAGCTTGTTTTATTTCAATAACAGTAACTCAGAGATATTCATCTTATCATACATGGCAATTTAAAAGCATCAAATCCTCACATTTCAGAGGCTGGAATCGGAGAATCCACAAGCAAAGAGATATCGCTTTGATTTGACTTTTCATTTTTGAATGTCCAATAGCTTGATGTATGAGAGCTGCCGTAATTAAGAGTGTGTTCACGTTTCCCTTTGAGACACCCAGAGAGGACAGCAGCAGCCAGGAGGAGCAGCTCTGAAACACGCAGAGGTTGCCTTGCTCAAGGAAACTCTGGCAGCACTGACCCTAAACTGCCCACACATGATCAGCGGTAAAATCGCTCTGCGTTGGCTGTGCCATAGCTTTCCTATGGGGAGAGTGATAGCGTGGCGCACCGCTTGAAATTGCCACCAAAGAACGTACTGTATATTGATAAGAAGTGAAAGCTAAATTGCCGTTCCATTGCAACATCAGCACCCAGCAGCAAAGATACGCTTCCGCCATTTTGGAATGAAAGCGACTACCAGTAAAACGTCCGCCTACAAAGTGCCGTACAAAAGTAAAACAGAATTATTTCTATTCTATTCTCATATTAATGTCTCTACCAAAATGTCCTGTGTTGAACAATAAAAATATAAATATGAACACTATTATAACTATTTACTGACTTACTTATTTATTAAACTTTTTTGCGTGGCCGCTTCCCAGAGGAGCATAAAGTGAGCGATGGACATAAATGGAAGTTAGAAAAATTCAGCACACACATGTTGAGAGCAATCTCAAACTTATCATGTCAAAGACCTCGAAAATCGATGTCCAACAGACCACAGACCATGGATGTAGAAGTGGTTGTGTCCTGTGCTTTTGCCCTGCGTGTTAGTAAGTAGCCTACAACTACATTAAATTCTGTTTATGTCATGCTACTAGCACTACTAGCTACTGGCCGATAGCCGGTTGTTTGGGAACAGAGACGTTAATACATCCACCACGGTACAGGCTGACAGCATACAGCCCATGGATGTATTACAAGACGATAAAACTGATGAATTACAGCCAATATATCCATTATTACAGCTAGCAGGAAGCTGGCAGAACCGGATATGTCATATGAGAGTGCAGGGCGGTGCAGACCCGTGGGTCTGATGCACATTAATTACGCCGAGGGAGATTACTCTGGATTCGGCTATTAGTTCATTTTACAACTTTTAGGACATAATGATTTAAATGAGGGTTATTTAAGTGTTTGTACTGGGAAGTTGATTTACCTCAGAAAAAAATTATCCTCTGATTTACAGACGTTTCTTTATACATCCATGGCCATGGACTCATTGGCATTTTCAGTCCAAAATGGCGGCAGCGCTACCGCAGCGCCATCTAGCAGCTGTTGTCAAAAAAGCACCAGAGTTTTGTCTCTTTGCTTCTGTACTCTTTGGTGCCGCTGAGCACTACGCTCAAAGTTCATATTATTTCAACTTTGACCCTGTTTGCCGCTGACATTTCAAAGCGCAACCAATGACATAACAGCTACGACTGCTGTTGTCGTTGCCTAGAAACAGTGAAGTAGCTTTCTTGCGCACTGTTTAGCAACATAAAATACCTGCGCTGTGCTTTGCCTCTGCTAGGCTCTGCGCCTTGCCTCACAGTGAGCGAAGAGCAAATTTCCGATCTAGCAGCTTTACTGGCGGTTGTGACTCTCCAGGTATAAGGACAGGTGCTTGTGTGTGTTTTTTTTAACCTTTTTTTGTATTCAAACCACACCGTACACGACATTGTGTCAACTCTGCGGTCGTCATTAAATAGGTGGAAATGCTAATTCCCTTCTAGCGATTAGCACTTCAGCAAATAATTCCTCTTCCTGATTTAGCATAAAATATTCTGTCCTCTGGTACACTGAGCCACAAAATGAAAGGTGCTCCAAAAATAAAGTGTAATCTGGATAATGTTGATGCTAATGAAGGTGATTATCATTTAATCAATATCATAATCTCTGAGAGAATGTGTCATTATCTAATCATTACAAAATGACAACTATAAGTAGTAATATTTCATCAGGTCAAGTGATGTGTGGTAACCCTGTTATTAACCCAGTAATTTCAGCTGACGTTAGCTGTGTAGACCAAGGCCTATCAACAAACACGTATCAATTCTGCAAAGCATTTTATTTCTCTCCTATCTGAGACAATTTCCTAAATACAGATGTGACCAGGCAAACAATGCAATCATTGTTTTTGCACCAAAGAGCACTGATACTGTTCTGCAGGAGGCAGATGGTGCAAAACAACCCCGAAATCCTGTCAGTCACATAATATCCAGCAAAACAAATACAAACTGCGTCACTGTTCAACAGTTTTGCAGTGCTCCTCATAAGCCACCTTGTTTATGAGGAGATTAAGACATAAAACGGGTTCCTGGTGTTATCTAACACTGTGGATGTTACAGTAAACACTCTAGTTTCTATCCTCAGGCTAATGCATTACCTTTCTTTATGTATGTGTCCGTAATATCAAACTGAGCCGTATACGGGAACGTCTACTGTGCTGCCTGTGTGCAATGTGAAGATATTGGGCTTAGCCAGGTTGTCTCTTTTTTTTGTCCCTCAGCTGTTGGAGACAAAAAAACATTTAAAAGTGAGATTTTTTAAAACCAATTTCAATACATGAGCAATTAACTCAAATGTGTTAATAGTAGTTTTTTTTATCATCATATCCATCCTGATCACTACAGGCAAAAGCAGTCAGTGTTGCCAGATTGGGCAATCTTCCATCCAGTTTGGCTACTTTTTATTTGACTGGGCAGATAACACATTTTTTTGGGCAGCTTGAGATGATTTGGGACACTTTCTGTACCATCTGGGTGGTTTCCTCTGTCAAGAAAAATGTGGCTATTTTAGTTCAGTAATCTTGGCTCAACATGCAATAACAGACAATCAATCAAAACAAATGACATTTCTGTGTATTACAACTTGAAACTTAGAAATGATCTTGAAGATTTTCATTTAAAAATAAATGTCTGTTAAGTCACTATCTATCGCCGAATGAGGTAACACAATGGTGATTGAGCCTATGGCCCACTGATGAAAGCCCTTGCATTTGCAGTATTACAAACTGGGTGTCTGTAGGGCGACATTCGCGGGAATTCCCGACACCGAATGGATCTCTGGGAAGTGAGATCCCAAAAGCACACGTCGATTACCGCTTATAGCTATTGGTGCCGCCAAAGACAACTAAACGGAGATCTTGGAGATTGTAACTTTAAGTTATCTGCTGGTAGAATCTTACAACTGTTCTTATAGGTTAATAGCAGTCGGCAACCTCCGGGTCTGAGAAGTGAAGCCAATGCTGAAGTGCCTTAAACTTGCATTCTTTATTAAAAATAACCAGCAGGGAGCGACTCCTCTGGTTGCAAAAAGAAGTCTGATTGTATAGAAGTCTATGAGAAAATGAGCCTACTTCTCACTTGATTTATTACCTCAGTAAACATTGTAAACATGAGTTTATGGTCTCAATCGCTAGTTTCAAGTCTTCTTCAATACAGCATGATGTTCATTTAGTAAATGATGGTCCTATTTAGAGTCAAATAGACCATAAAGCAGGGGATGCTTTAGGGTGCGGCTACTTTGTGATTGACAGGTTGCTACCATGATGCTGTCCGGTCTGGAAGCTTTGTCTTACAACTTTAACCCTTTCACAGTGTGTTTTCAGTTCATGAAAGTAAATTAGAAACTTTTTTGTCACCTAAAAATGTCTTATTCAGCGTTCGGTTGTACTTAGTTCCACCCTCTCATGTCACTTCTGGTGGCAAAGAACCAAGATGGCGACGGACAAAATACCAAACTCAAGGCTTCAAAACAGCAGTCCACAAACCAATGAGTGACGTCACGGTGACTACGTCCACTCCTTACATACAGTCTGTGGTTAATTTTTTAACATTCAATTGCTACTTTTTCAATATTGTAACCTTGTTTTGGGTGGAAATAAAACAGAGACCTCCTTTATAACTGGCATTAAAATGCGTCTTGTATCCAGATTGTATCTAAATATGATTTAACCTGATTATTATATTAATGTGTGTCTCCAGTGTCCACATTGAGATCCGATGGTTCTGTCTGAAAGGGCTGACAGGAGGCTGCACTACGCACGGAAAGTCCTGAGGCTCCTTTCCAGCACCTGTTTTATACATGGAAATTAAAAATGTGGCCTCATTTAAGAATCCAATTGGGCTGTTTTGTCTCAAATCTGGCAACACTGAAAGCAGCATAAAATTGAGTACATCACTAAATCACACTGGGCTGTTGTTTTGCATGGCTTTACCGTAGATCCGTGGTCAATTGGTTGTTTTTTTTAGGAAGAAATCCTTTGTTATTGATTCGGGGAGGCATTCATCTTAAAGTTAATCTTGCCTAGTCGCTCCGTGGAAAGCACAGAGGATTTGAGTCTCAGAGTCGTTTAGGCCTCAGAAATACGTGAGCTTCAACAGTAAAGCTGTTTCTCACGATGTGAACACCGAGATAGCCCTTCTTAACGTCAAATCAATCCCCAACAAGAATTCCCTTTTAAAGAAGTTCAGTTATTCTTGTTTTAACATCATAACTGAATATGAGTTAAACCTTGGCCTCCTCTGACCACAGTGGCCGGTAGCTGTGACTGTGACTTTTGCTTGTGTTCCAGAAACATCTTAAATGCAGCCCCTGTGAGTTTTCCAGCTCGGAGGTGATCATAATCACCTTGTTCTGTGTGTTATCTAATGTCCCCACACAACTGTTAACCTCCCTAACAGCTCAGTGGCTGTGCTGAATCACAACAGCATCACAGAAGTTATTATTAGTATATCCAGCGGCACTAAGTCAAAGAAAAATTTGATTTGTGGTTTAGTCCTATGTTAGATGTGTTTCCACTAATCCTTTCCCACTCATGATATGATGTGGATTATGACCTTTTTATTCAGTGCTCGAGTCTCATTCAGCTCACACAAGAGGGTCAATTATTTTTCCTTCCGTAATATTCAAACTGCTTAACAATCGACCTTTATTATCTTCTTGCTTCATACATTATAGCACGCTGCCCGTTACTACTGATCTCCTGATGAAAGCAGATTTAAGTGAAGTTGACATAATTGCAGCCTCTAACCAAATACATTATTTTAATTCACAGTTTGAGGAAATGGGTTAGAGACTGTCCAGTTCAACAGCTTTCTCTCAGTCTCCTTTGGTGCTTGTTTGCTTTGCTTGACTGGATGTGTTGCCCTGTAGGATCAATCAGGCTGATCCTGTTGTTGTTCTCTATAGTAACCTGTGGGCATATATAACTCTTTGGCTGAGCGTCTTTTGTGCTGCTTTGTGATAATACCAAGCTGTAGCTGAACATACCACTAGATAGATTCATTTGTCTCTCGCAAATTTATCAGTATTGTTGCAGTTCAGCTTCTGGCTACTATTGGCTGTTGGTATGGTAGTTGTGCATCTGGGCGAGCTACATATCAGATCTTTATGTGAGCCAACATTCAGGCCCCCCCGACTGTTCCCAAGTAAAAACTCCAGGTCAGAACTGAGGCCTCCGCCGGCCCGAGCCCCTCAGGTACAGGAACAGCTTGTGCTTGAGGCTCATAATCTGACAAGATTAGAGTAATAAAATCACTTCTGAAAATATATCTCGACAGACAGGTTATGTATTCATTTAATTTTACCTCCTAAAGGTTCAGTGTGAGGATTTAGGGGGTCTATAGAGTGCTACAGGAATGAGTCCTGAAACACAAAATTGAGTTTGCATGATACCACTTCTAGTTCCCTCGTCTGGAAGTCAATGGGATTTTAGTGAGATGCCTGAAATAAAGTCTGTGGATAACACAAGCTGAAGAGATTTTAAAGTTTTGTTCTACGACATAAAATACATCAGTAAATATCCCACTTGTGAATTTTGAAGCTTTTATATGTCTTAAAAAAGGCGGTTACTAACAAGTGGCTAAATGAGACTACTAAACGTCATCACGTCGACTCGTCCGCCTTTACAGCCTTGTTGTTTATACTCAAGCTCATGCAACCGTTGTATTGTTTGTCGTGTCTGCTGTTTTGTAGTAGTAATAGTAGTATGGTAGTATTTAAGTCCAGATATTATCAAATGTTTTCTAATGCCGTATGCATATTCATCCTCTAATAATTTGATTAAAAAATGTAATTGACGGAGCAGTACTATGTTTACATTTAATCTTGTTGTGGCGATTCGATTTATCTGACAAATCTCCAAATACAAAAAAATACAGATGAATTGTTGTGAAATATGTTTGTTTGGCTTTACCTTTATTACTTTTTTATTCCCTGACTAATAAAACTAATACTCAATCTTCATATTAACTTGATTTTTAAAGATTCGTTCTCCAAACAAACATTTAAGTGACAACTACAACTTGACATTATAGTCCACTGTCATTCACTCTGGATTAATTCGCTCTTCTTTTCTTTCTTACTTTTAATGTTATGTAACTTTTTAAAGAAACAACAACTTTGCAGATTTGACAACCCCTAAATGTTGTGCTCTGGTATTCCTGTTAAAACTTGTGGTATGCAGAAATGAAAAAACTGAATTCATATCCTCTCCTTCCCAATAAAAAGAACCGCCCCATAAGGATCTCCCAAGTAAACTATTGACATCTATTTTAAAACTATTGTGGCTATTTTGTGGTTACGTGGTTGAGTTTCTTTTCTGACACTAAGGAAACATCTGGAACATTCAGTAAACAGCTTTTCTGAGGGATACTATTATTGAGGTAATTACAGCTACGAATCTTCGGAAAAGGAGCAAAAATGTGAACTTTGGATTTTCTTTAGGAGAAGAGGAAAAAGACACTAAGACCAGGAGCTCTAAATTCAAGTGCCGTTATAGTTAAAGTTACTACAAGGAAATTTTAACTGGTTATGAAACGGTCTCAATTTAATACTGATGCCTCTAGATGACCTACATAAGAAAACGAGACCATCAGTGGTGAAGATTGTCTATTTCTAGTTATTCTTAATGCCTGTTATCGGGTCAGATTCCCCGCAATAATTAGCAAGCGATACAGCATGCAGGTTCACCAGAAACTCCTCCAGCTCCAACTCCAGCGGGGTCTCTGGCAGCAACCAGCCCACAGCCGACAGACCCACGCTTCGCCTCGCTGCTCTGCCAGTCCCCGCTGGGAGCCAACATCGACACTACACTGCTGGAGGCCCAGGCCGTAAAGCTGGGCCCGCTGGAGGGAAGGGAGGAAGAACCAGAACCGAGACAGTGCGGGGCAGACTGTCAGACTGCTGCAGTAAAATTAGATGTTTTCTAAAGGGACTCTGGTGCTCAGAAACACTTTTGTCCAAAGGGTCCACCAAAATCAACCCATAATGAAAGTTCCTTGTAGTAACTTTAACACAGTTTCTAAAGGATGTTTTATGAAGGGAAATATAGGAAAGTAGAATACTGCCTTCATTAAAATATGTGATATAAGTACTACTTCCAAAAACTAAAATATAAATGGCAACTTCTAATCATGTCACTCACGGGGCAACATCACAGGTCTAAGAGAGGTAACAAAATCCAATGCTTCTCTGACACACAAATGTTGCACAAAAAACCTCATGTTTTAGTATGCCAAATTAACGAGTAGGTGGATTTTTGATGTGCAGTATGTAAAAAAAAAAAAATAAAGAAGAAAGAAGAAGAAAAAACAGCCAAAATCAATGAAGAATGTTGGAGCAGCATTCACAACAATATGAGGAACGTGATTGTATCAGCGAGGACAAACCGAACACAGATGATTATGGTTGATGGTCATAACAGTCAAAGAAAGTAAAAAGTTCTCAAATTACTCTATCTGCAACACATCTTAGGACACACAAGTATAAATGTCTGCTATTTACATTTTTTTCCTATTCAGTGTGCATCTATATCACAACATTTTCCAGAAGTCCACAACATACAATAAATTCAGGGTTTCACCTTTGGTTATGTAATTATCAAGGCTAGGTTTAAAAAAATATATAACACACGTCCATGTTACTTTTGCATACAGTTAAAGTGAAAACATATCAACAAAGCAGCTGGTCAGCTCTAAATTTGCATCTGAGAAAAAAACCTAAGGTATTTCATCTTAACGGTGAAAGCCCGGCGAGTTTCACCCGCTGTTTTTCAGTGATAGAAAGTGAGTGTGGCAGATATTTATGATGGTGTTTATGTGCCTGACATCTTTGCTTTAGTGTAAGTGGATCTTAATGTAAGAGGATATTCTTCTGATGTATTTCAGTGTGTCGCATTGAGCCAGTCAATATATTTCAATCCCAACCCTCTATACACTTTCTGAATGAGGATTTTCATGTGTTATGACACAATGTGAATTAAGAGTTTTGTCGCCAGCGTTTGAGTGAGCAACTCAGGCCAGCCTTGTTTGGTTGACAATATGAAACAAGATAAAAATAGATTAAGTCTTACTGCTGACTGCACATAAGCAGAGAGCAAACTCACCATTTAGTAACCAATGACACCTACGAAGCCGACCCAACTAAAACATTATGTCGACATTACAACCAAACATTATCTCTATCATATTAAAATATTCACATCTGTTCCTTACAAGACACTTTTTTCACATGTAAAGAAAACATCTTTGAACTTTGAACTATAAGTCTCTTAGTTTCGTCACTTCATACATCTGTATATGTGTAGTAATTAAGGCAATCATTTTGGGGCCACGACTTACTCATTTGCCAACTCCAGTCTCAACCCTCGAGGGTTTGTTCGCTGATGTCACACAGCAGCTCTCATCCCCGCTTGTTCAAAGTGCCGGGTCCCGTCCAGTCGTTGTTGCTTTTCGGTCTCCGCTCGTGCTCGAGATGACCAGTCACTGTGTTTTGCTTGTTTCTCTGCAATTTCCAGAGATGTTGGGGGATACTCCCTCTCCCTGTAACTGGCAGCTCTGCAACAGAGACAGAAACAGGAAACGGATGCAAGTCTATCATCATTTTCGAGAAAATGGCACCCTGAAGGTGGAGCAATTTGCCCCAAACGCCAGACTGATTCTGTGCATATTTTCCTCTCCCACCCAGAGGCTGGGCAAGATGCATCATACTTGAGATAATCATCAGGGTCATTAAACAGCAACTCCCTCTGAAGCACTTAGAGAGGGGGGAGGTCTGAGCTTTGTTATACACAGTACAATGCTACTTACATACAGGTTTAGTTAGCCTACACATATAAATGATTTATAGGGCGGTCAATCGATTCAGATGTTTAATAGCGATCAATCGCATGATTGTGCATAGTTAATCGCAATTTAATCGCACATTTTTAATCTGTTCAAAATGTACCTTAAAGGGAGATTTGTCAAGTATTTAATACTCTTATCAACATGGGAGAGGGTAAATATGCTGCTTTATGCACATGTATGTATATATTTATTATTGGAAATCAATTAACAACACAAAAAATGACAAATATTGTCCAGAAACCCTCACAGGTACTGCATTTAGCATAACAAATATGCTCAAATCATAACATGGCAAACTGCAGCCCAACAGGCAACAATAGCTGTCAGTGTGTCAGTGTGCTGACTTGACTATGACTTGCCCCAAACTGCATGTGATTATCATAAAGTGGGCATGTCTGTAAAGGGGAGACTCGTGGGTACCCATAGAACCCATATACATTCACATATCTTGAGGTCAGAGGTCAAGGGACCCCTTTGAAAATGGCCATGCCAGTTTTTCCTCGCCAAAATTTAGAGTAAGTTTGGAGCGTTATTTAGCCTCCTTCACGACAAGCTAGTATGAGGTGGTTGGTACCAATGGATTCTTTTTCTAGTTTCATATGATATCAGTACCTTAACTCTAGCTTTAAAACTGAGCCTGCTACAACCTCTGAAAGACTGATTACGTTAACTTTGACAGTCCTAATAATTTATCAATATTTATTACTTAAAGGAGAACTATGCACATTTTCAAAATTCAGACTTGTTATTCTTATGGTCTAAGACAGTCCAAAAAATATTAGTAAACATGAACAACTCTCTCTCAAATCCAAAAACTAGAGCGCTAAAACTCAAACTTGCAATGTCACCAAGTATAAAGTGTGGAGCTGCTCCATAGACAATGAATTGGGAAAGATGTAATAGATGACATTGAGAGCGCCCAGGGGAATGTTCTGAGTATATGGGTACATGTTCTGTTTCACAACTGACAACACTACAATAGAATAAAGCTCATCTGGGTATAAAAAGAAAACAAACATTCTTGGGGTCTATAAAATCCAACCCGATCTCATGGAAAGGCGTATAAATACCACAACATTATAAGGACATTCCACGTGTCATGAGGACAGAAAGTGTTGCATTACCGCTAACTACTGGAGAGCGCTAGTTCTTCCCTACACTACACTACAGTACACATTTTTTCTGGCACACAAGGGCACAGTAAAACAAGATTCACAAATACATTTCCATTTTAAAATGGTAAGTTGGCGATTCGCAAATGAATACAAGGTTGAATATAAGGAGTTGTAAATTAGAGGCACAGGTACAGATAGAGATTTACAGATACAAATCACTCTACATTTATTTGTGCATTGTGTTTTCCCAGACAAAACTCACATGATATTTTACGAGTCATGGTAAAAGTCTCAAATGAATCCAAACAAGTAGGTGGAGATTCACAAATATATTTCCTATTTGAAAAATGCTAAATTGATGTACAAATGATGTTATACAAGTTGTAAATTAGAGGCACAGATACAGGTTTACAGATACAAAAATAAATTTACACATACAAATCACTCTGCATTTATTTGTGCATTGTGTTTTACAAGTTACATAACTTGTAACTTGTTTATGAATACTTATGACACTGTTTTGACACCATACTTTTCGCGAATCATTTGTACGCCACGCAACAAAACTACGATAATGTCCACAGTTAGGTTTAGGCAACAAAACCACTTAGGTTTAGGAAAAAACGTCATGGGTAGGCTTTTAAAAAGTATGTAACTAAGTAAAATACATACAGAAACAGCGTAACATAAGTACAGAAATCATGTAAAAACATCACGAAAAAAACACATGACAAATGTCGCCAACATAACTTAAAACACCGGCCTCCTGTTTGAACGTTGTTGGACACCTCCCACCCACCGTAAGCAGTCTTTCTCACTTTTTATTCTACGTCACTCGCTCTGAGCGTAGCATATTTACGCAGATGTTTCTATTGCCTCGCGGATTATTGTGTCATTCATACGCTTTTTCGGTAGATCGGGCTGACAAAATCAGCTTCCCAGTCATTGTCTATGGAGCATCTCCAGATGTTAAACCCTATGACATCACAAGTTTGAGACTTCCTTCTCTGGTTTCTGGCTTTGAGAGAGAGTAGCTCATGTCCACACATATCGATTGAACTTTACTAGGCCATGGAAATAACATATTGGAATTCTTTATTTAGCTGGTGTTCCCCTTTAACATACAGTTTTCTGTTCAGTTTCACCCTTAAGTAGTCTCAGATAATCGTATTTCACTTTCCCTGACTGTCATATTCATCCATCAGCTTGTTCATGTACTTTATTGTAGATATATGATGTTTATACGGAGTGAAATATTCAAGCCAAAGGCTCCATGTTTTTTATGGCTGCACCATTCCATCAAATATAAATACCCCAGCTGTCCAAGCACTCGTGGGCACTTACAAGTGTTGATGACTTCTAGCTCTTGTTGCTATTAGAGTGACTGTGTAATGAATATAATGAATAGTGTACTGACGGGCATCTGGGGTTAATGGGGAAATGTCAGTTCACCTCAACATAACTTTATTTATCACTGCAAGGGCAATCGTACGCATTAGGTTATCATCCAGCTCAAGAAACACACACATAATACACAGGAGAAGACAAAAACCCACTGTTAATCACAATATTAAAACAATCAAATGCTATAAGCTTTGACTTGGGAAATAAATACATTAATAAATGAATAAATATCTAAATATCCCCCCAACAACAAACACAAAGTAATGAAGCCATACAAAATCATAGAAAATGACCGAGAACTGATAAGATGGATGGCAAAAGGGATAAAAGACTTAAATTGTTTTTTAAAATTTCTTTTAAAGCATGACCACGATCGTAAATGCGAGATTGGGAGCATTGCGTGCCTATGCACAGCTCTCAACATGGCGACGGCTGAGCCGGCGGCTCGCAGCTAACGTGGCTAACAACGCTAACAGGGAAAACAACGGCAACACTGCTGACAGAGCTAACAGTGTTCACCTGGGGGGAACTGGAAGATGGGTGCTACGCTTCCACAACGGCGCCATAGGTCGGGACGGCGTTATCAGCTGTAACCGCCATATGAGCGCAGTGCAGAGCGGCGGCTGTGAGCTAGCCAATGGGGCGCGTTCACATGCACTAACATGCACTCGGATTACAACACACACAGTGGGAGAGAGACTTCATTCTCTGCTCAGTTAGACATTACTCCTCTATATCTTTACAGAGAAAATAGTTCTTTGATGTTATATTAATGCTCTGAATATCGTATAGAGCACCTTTAAGTGTTTATTACTGTCACCATGACAACAAAGTCCTTTTAACCTAAACCACAATGTGTTGTCACATCGTAAGAGAGTTTTATTTTTCAGCTGTGATTTGTAACGTTTTTCAAAGGCACAGAAATATGAGATCAGAAGAGGACTTGTTGTGATGTCCTGAAGGCAGCAATAAGAATTTACTTGTACATTTTCAATATGCTCAGCCATCCCCTTCATGATTTTGAAAATCACAAAGAAATGCTTGTTTATAGAACAAACCGCCATCAAAAACCTGCATAAAATGTACAAGTGGTAGACCGTAAAACTTGCTTCAGATTTAAAGTAATTCAATGACAGTTGCAATCACTGCCACAAAGGTGAGTTATATTCAGATAAATACAAATTAGCAGCATATGTTGGCTCTAAAAGCAGAGCTCCAAGCAGGCAGACTAAACCATCTGTGCCCAGAAAGTAGAAAGAATGATTTAATTTGTCAATAAGTAAAGCCTGGGGAATCATGTGAATCTATGCCAAGCACAGGCAAAACTGCAGGTGTACTGGTCCAAAAGGAAACAAAAGAAGGCAAACTGCAGTGACAAAGAGAAAAAAAGTGGTCAAGTTTGAAAACACAACACAAACTGCTGCTCAGTGAGATTCAGCCTGATATTACCCTCCTCTGTAGCTGTGTTTGTAATGCAGATTTAGCTCAAATTTAAATTCCTTCTGCGCAAATGTTATTCTGGCTATACCCCCTGTAGGGCCAAACATGTCACAGAATAACTGTTCTGTGTCATCGCTATTTGTGCTTATTAAGATGCAGACTATTAGAGACAAGCGTCCTCTTTAAGCAGAGCAGCTGTTGTATAATTCTCCACCTCAATAATTTGAGGATTTCCACAAAGTCTCCCAGGAGTTGGAGACATTATGTATGCAATCATAGCTTCAGCAGGCACAAGGCAATTACAACAAACATACTGAGTGTTTTTATCTAATTCCCTTATTAAGACTTTAGAGCTAAACCTGTGGTTGTTTACATTATAATACCCTGTACCTGTAACGATAAGAGGACGAATATAGAATCCAATATTCAAGTCAGTATAAACACTGAATATACAGTACAGAGGTATAGAGAGATTTACATTACTGAAGTGCAGCCATGAGGTGAATTCATGTGAGGATATCCTTAATATTATTCAGTGTCTGTGGCCTCACACTTGGCTAAACTGTCATTCTGAGAAGATAAAATAGCCTAAAGAAAGTTGTTTACCGTAGAGCAGAGTGGTCCTTTTTCTCAGGTGTTTGTGTTGACATAAAAGCAGCTCCTGTGTGTGTACAGTTTAAAGTGGGCAATGTACAGCTGGAGGGAAACAGAGACGTACTACAACACCAAAATACACATTGAATGAAATGTTTCTAGGGTTGGGCGATATTGAAATTCCCCCACTGACGATATTGCTTTAACAAAAACAACGATATTATCGTACAAAAAAAATCTAGATCTAGATAATGTATTCACCATTTCCTTGAAACTGACTTTTTCAACTGCATGGATAGAAACCATTCCTTATACAGTGTACCTGGTAACCGCCACCGTTGACTGTCACGTTTATATGTTGGTGTTGCCTTTGCAAAAGCCTCAATGATTGAGGGCTGATTGTTCGCCCTAGTACGAGTTTTAGTCCGGCTGGTCTTTGTGGATGGAGTCGGTGGCAGACTTGCGTATTCTGCTGGATGGTGAGTTTTAAGATGGGAGCGGAGATTTGTGGAATTTCCATCTTTAGTCCCGACTTGTTTATCGCACAGCTTACAAATCACTTTGTTCACGTTCTCTGGCTCTCCTTTTTTTGTTTGGTTTAAAACCAAAGAATCATCAAATAGGTGCATTTAGATTATTTTTGCTAACAAGAGCAGACATCTTTCCTGTGGGTAACCCATGTGGGTTACGTGGGTAATTAAGTAGGCTACAGGGTCGGACGTATGCTTACTTCTTTTTAATACACTACAACATTGCGGTGAAGCATAGAGAAAGAAAAAGAAAAAGAGAAAGAGACTGAATATAGCGAAAAATAAGGACCATTATCCAATTTATATCGAGTTGAATGATAATCTCGTCACACTGCACAAGCCTAGATGTTACTTGATGAATTTATGCTGCTGCCAAATGAGGACAGATGATCCATGCTGTGATCTCTGCTGTGGTTGAAAGTCAACATTACTGTACAGTAAAAACACACCTTCATGTGATTTCATGAACAGATATCATGGCAACAAATCAAGCTTCATTCCTTTCTAATGAACGGCTGTAATATTAGTGAGTCATTTGTTATGTGAGGCCTGACAGCCCCACGAGTTTTAGAAATGGTTTTCAGAATCGCGAGCCAATTTGAATAGTTTATTACCACATAATTAATATTACATTACAATTGCCCTGTGTAATAATGAACCCCTCTGCAGTAACTTGCAGTAACAAAGAAAATATTTTAAAAATGCCATTATCAGGAGTTCATAGTTTGCGTCCTGTCACAGACCTGTAATTAATATTAGAATTTTCAGCAAACATAACCATGATCTTTCCCTAAACTTAAAGTGTTTCAGTTGTCTAATCTGACTATACCTTAAAGGATAATTACAGTTTTTTTCAACCTGGCGTATTTCCCATAAATGTGGCGATTGTGGCTCTATGGATAGTGCTAACTTTGCACTCACTACTTTCGTAGTGTACAACTTAAATAGCGGCAAGCTACATACAACACTTGTCTCTAAATCTGACCTTGAAAGTAAAGAAAGAAGCAGCCTGAAACTATGACAGTTCTGGCTAACTGCACAGAGGCTGACAGTGGAGCCAACGCACACATCTCACAAATCTCAACTATGTGTTGTGTTGCTCATCAAATAAGCTAAATGGTTGATCAAGCTTCCTGTCAAAGAGACTGATCGAAAAACACACCTTGACATTATACCCAAAATGTGTAAATAGCCACAATAACATCTGCGAAACGGCACCTGTGCACATTATCAGTCGGTGCTTTCTGTCTTATACTGAGTGGTTCTACGATTACGATTTCAGGCTCTCATTTGGGTTTTTATAGCCAAACTAAATTTAACTCTTTTGATATTCACTTGGAAGTTTCTACACTGAGTAAGAGGAGAAAAAGTTTACTCTTCAAGTCTCTGCAGGTTCATTTTAGATTATCACCTCCCTACATGTGCCCTGCATGCAGGTTTCTCCCAAAAGACACAATAATCTAGTGTGAAATCCATCCCAACCCAGGCGACATGGATAAGAGCCAACCGCTGATAAATATCTAGAAAAATCTTCTGACAGTCGATGTTGGACATCTCAAACCTCACGCCTGTTGTGAATAACTCAGCCCCGGAAAATACTAAGAACTGATGGAGAGCACTAGTGAGGCTGGATATCCAGACATTACAGAGTAAAAGCACTTCATTCATTAGACTCCTAAGACTGAAACAGGACAAGACTGCACAGACAGGGGACATCCGAAAACACCGGTGGCAGCCACTTGACGATTGCGCATTAAGAATTAAAAAGTCCACTGAAAGTGCTGAATTTTCCATATACGCAACACAGACGTTTATGGGCTTAATTCATTTACCCTATTATTATTATCTTTATTTAAATTGCACTTTTAGAAGTTGAGTTGATTCAGTAGATTCACATGTTTTGTTATTTTAGAGTTGTTTTATTTTATTCTAAATCATTTTATTTAAAACCAATAGGCTACATAGCCCCCTTAAAATAACCTTGTTTATTTTCGTTGAATACGAGTGCATTTATGTTTCTAGTAAAATAATACATTAATCATTATTGTGGCATGTCTTGATAAATATTACAGTAATTATTGAGGATGTCAATAAATGAATAAAAACTAATAAATAATATCTACTGATTACTAATCACAAAAGTTCTGATCAGTCAGGAATAGATGTGGTTTAAATATGAATAGCTATATACAGACTGGGGGCAAAAACGCACTAGAAGCTTAATTCTCCTTTAAAATAATTCACTATAATTTACAATCAGGCAGGCAAACTCATTAAAATATGCAATAAGGAGGCCACCCTGTTTGGTCTTTTACAGCCACATTTTCTCCAGGGGTAGACTACTTTTTCCCACTGGCAGTCTACTCATATCCTTTAGTAATTTCTAATTGATTTAAGCATATATATAAAACAGGCCCTCGTCACATGGGTATATGATATTATGCTGTCGCATTATTTTTTTTTACATGAGGTAGCTCTCTTTTTCACCATACATGTGTTTGCATCCTTGCACGTGTATCATAACTGTCTATCTGTAAATCATGTGCTTGGCCCACCAGCTGTGTGCACACCTGGATGCTTTCACTTCTGTGGCCCAGCAGGAGGCCGGACTGTTTTCAGTGCCACATGCAGAACTGCATTCATCTCACATCCCATCTCTTTGGGGGCACCGCCTCCTCAAGGCAAAGCCAAGAGCCCCAGATTAAACCTGTTCAGATCTACAAAACCACCTGCCACCCTGAAGCTATCACTATTCACAATTTAAAAGCCCAGGAGCTGTTTTTATGTCAGATTGGATTTAAAAGCATTATAAAATCATTATGGTGTTTGCAGAAAGCGTCCAGTTGAGACTGGAAGAGACAGAACCTGCAGGTATGATATTACGAGTGGGAAGATTTTTACAGCCCTAAAGCGGGAAATGATATTAACAAAACTGCAGGGGGTAGATAGAGTTAATAAATCCAAATGACTCAACAGTTGTTTCACCTGATTTCTGAAGCTCACTTTAGTGTTACTGGAAAAAACACTTTGCTGCTTGAGAGTTCAATTAAGACAGCTTTACAATCTCAGAACCCATCGGCTTCTGGTCTAATGACAGATAAGCCTCTGGGTCAAGCGGATATGTTTCTCGGGTTCCGGTGTAGCCAGCAGATATCTGGGCCAAGACTTCCTTTTTCATGCACTGCTCATTGTTTACAGTCCGATTAGCAGCTTGAGATGGGAGACTGGAGTTGGTGTTGAGAGACAACATGTACAACTGGATTGTTTCACCAGTAGCCAGTTTACAAGCTGATTTTAAACGAATAAAAAACAAAATCATCGCAAGACGATAGCCGATGGGTTCAGAGATTGCATTTCAGCCTCATTTGCTCTCCACACAGACTGTTTACCTGCTTTCAACCAAAGCCTGCCTGAATGTGATTGGTCAATACGACTATTCGGACTACAAACGGAAACCGGAACTCTTCCGATACCAAAATCTTGTGCCTACAGATTCTACCTGTGAATACAGAATCTGTTTATAGATTGTGCCTTCAAATGGGGTCGTGTTTACCGTGTTCACGAGAAGAGTCCATATGAACGACCCCCTCTTGTGTATTCACGACCTAGTAGGTGGAAAGTTTCGTTGATTTAATCAACAGATCTGTAAAACTGAGTTTCTCCACAAAGAATCACACAAAAGCACCACTTTAAATCTGGTGTTTACCAGAGATTTCCTGGAAATAAGTTATAGAAGCATAAAGAATGACTAATCGACTAAAGAAATGTTAGTCGACTAATCTACTAAGAATTGGCAGCCCTCTTTCTTCATAGCTATGTTTATATTTATGAAAAACAGCAACAGAAAAACTGTGGAAAGCGTGGATGAGATCGATACAGCTGTACATGATGCAAGTCTATTTACAAAATAACAACTCTTTAATCAACATACTTCCTAGAAGTTAACTGCTCCTAGCAACAGCTACTGCAGCTTCTGTGTCAACTACAAATTATGTTGGTGGGACTAATTGGTTAAGGCAAAGCAAAACAAAATAACACCCTTTCCTAACAAGAAATTGAATAACAAGAACAATGTCAGACTGAATGAATGGATGAGGTGAAACAAGTAGCTAGTGTGAGTGGTAAACAGCCCTTTAAGTAAGTGACATTATGTTCCCAAACTAGAGCAGTTATTGGTTTTGCAATTTTGCCGCCGCCTGCCGATAGTGCTCAACACAAGATTACCAGATTACTCATTGCTCCTTTACAGTGAACATCCAACGGTTAAGAATAAGGACACAAGCGTAACTGAAGAGAGCCACCAGACCGAGAAGGAGTAGAGACGTTATTATAAGAGTGTCTGTGAGAACAAACTCAGCGTCTGCGAGCTGGCTTTTCATCACCTTTCTGACCTTTGATGGTGACGATTAAGATATCACTGCCGAGAACGGTGCATGTATGATAAATTAATGCCAATACGGCTGCTATAAATAGCCACGGCTGAGCGTAATGTCAGTGAATAAGGACAGCAGCTCAGGTGTACCTCTGGAGGACCTCTGTGACGCAGACAATAGATGAATTGTGCTACTTCTTGCCGTCCCACTGCCAGGTCTAAAGAGACAAAGGATGTCTGCAGTATATCTACAGTATTAATGGATGAATGTGAGTGGAAATCAGGCTCGTGCATCTGCACCTAGGATTGAGATTCATTCGACAGAAGCACACCAATGCACAGCTTTAGTTTTAGTCGTGAACCTGCACAGAGTTTTATCCTTCATGCCCCTGCAGAGACATGTGAAGTAAAACAGTTTTTCACACATACAGAGCGGTAATGTCTGTACCTCAGACTGGAACAAACTCCTCAAGAGGGCAAATAGGTGAGGACATTGGCTCTAAATACCATTACAGCTGAATCAAGTTGGGAAATGAGACATAACAGCTTCTCATTACTCGTTAGCGTCGCCTGCACATCAACCCCGCAGCCTCCTGCAACCTCTGAGGTGGCAAATCTTTTCTACAAGGCAGTTAAAGGACAAATCTGTTTTTATACATCACCGGTCTTATTGGCCAAGTTAATCTAACGTCTCCAAGCGGTGTGTGTGACGTTTAATGTGTTGTCGTCTAGTTAACAACTTTCCCTTCTTGATAGAATTGTTCTACAAAAGAAATTAGATTTTTGTACAAAATTGCTGGGGGGTTTTTTATATGATGTTTTTCCGATCTTGTATAACGGTGTTTGGAACGTGCTTCCTGTGGCAACATTAGTGCTTCAAACCTGCCAGACAGTATTCACATCAGTTATAACATTTTAATCAGCAACTTGCTGAGATCTGGAAATACAGATACACCATCAACATTGCCTCCCATGTTACCACCAAGAGTGAAGCAAACTTTTTTCGCAGCTTGATTACATACAAAGTCAATGCAAAGAAATTAACAGATGTGAATTTGCGATGCGAATGGCGCGAATTACGCGACGCGAACACGCAACATTCGCGTCATTCGAGGTTGAAATATTTCAACTCGAGCGAGAAGCAAAGCCTATCAGCGTTGACATTCTCCTCCTGTCGTCACTAACGTCACTGACGTTGCTGAATCAGAAATGGAGGAAAAAAATATTGTAGCCGTTTGTGGTCACCCAGAGCTACAATAGTACATCATATTTGTACAGAGACCGGACGAAACTCTGTGTATAAATGTATGTGTATAAACCACAGACTGTCTATGGTATAAACAATCACGTCGCTGCTGTATTTATGCCTAGATGACTTCATGTTGAGTGTTGATGGAGCAGCTGCATAGTCTGGCACTGATCGATCCGAACTCCATTCAGAAAACAAGCAATTTAAACGTTGTTTGATTGTCATCTTGCAGACAGATCTGACAAAGCATGAATTCAGACTTTTTACAAAGCAACATCATTATGTTGTTATTTTGGCATCCTTTTGATCCCTTTACAACAACGTTTCTGCCGTATTTATGCCTAGATGATGTTATGTTGAGTTTTGATGGAGCAGTTATAATGGTAGCATAGCCTGGCATTGATCAATCCAAACTCCATTCAGAAAACAGTCATTTTAAAAGTTGTTTGCTTGTCGTCTTGCGGACAGACCTGACCTTTTTACAAATCAGCATTATTATGTAGTTATTTCGGCATCCTTTTGATCCGTTTATTGCAATCTACTTATTTTGGGTTCATACTGCAGCAGCGGCGTGCGGCTTGCTAGATACAGTCAGTGCAATGACACTGTATGCGAATACAGCTTGCCGCCGGGTGATGTTATGAACCCAGACACGATGGCGTTTGTTTTTCTGACATATCTGGGACTTCTACAACATGTACAAAGCTGCAACAGTGGCTATTTCTTCCATGGTTGATGGCGCAAAGAAAAGTTGTTTGTATCTATGGAGACAAGTTCCTTCTCCTCTTCCTTCTCCTCCCGTCTAGTGCGAATGAACACAAATGATACCGGCGGTCCAACTCGCGCGGGTAAAGTGAGGCAACAAAATTCTCTTCGCTCCTGGTCTGAACACAGCATAAAGGGAGAAAAATGACTTTCTCCTTCAAGGTATATTGTGCAATGAGGCACAGTCTTTGTCAATGGGCCCTGACAATATAAGCTCATGATTTTAGGACTGCGTCATTTCTGCTCTGCTTTCAATTTCACATACACTTAGTTATTCAGCACGGCACAAAACGACTCCAAACCTCTGGGTCTGCTACAGGTAGAAAACTGTCAAGTCACCCTTCACCCTCTTTAACTAAAACGCCATGATTATGACAGTTTGCACTTAAGCTCTGCCTCCCTCGAGAATATCCTCTCTGACACTGAAGTGTTTCTGTTAATACTCTTATCTAAATCTTCTTCTGATCTGTGTGTCATAAGTACTTTAAACTATCATCATCAAAGCCTCACAGGAAAATCACCTGTTAATTATGTGAGTATGTTTCTTAGATGGTTTTTTAACAGGCACGACTTTGACTGTCCTTTGCTAAAGATTTCAGACGTTCATTATTATCATAACAGTGTTTGTGTGGCTCATTGAAGAACGACAGTTCAGATTATGAACAATCATGACCCACAAAAAGGCGTATGAATGACACGATAACGTGCAAGGCAAAAGCGTGCAATATGAACGCTGTTCTTGCTTTTGGCGTGTCTTTATATATTACATGCTACGCTCTGAGCTAGTGACATATAAAAAGTGAGGAAGACTGCTTATGGCGGGTGTGAGGGGACGTGGATGGGTCCAACAAACTCAGGACTTTCAACCAGGAGACCGGTGTTTTGTTTTGTAAGCTACGTTATTGACGTTTGTAAAATGTTTTTTAGACTTTTTTGATGTGTTTTTTTAGACGTTTGTGACGTGTTTTCCGTACTTATCAGGTCAGATGATGAACAATCATGGCCCACAAAAATCCCTATGATTGACATGATAATGCGTGAGGCAAAAATGTTCAATAAGAACGCCGTTCCAATGTGAATATGCTATGCACAGAGCTTGTGAAGTAAAATAAAAAGTGAGGAAGACTGCTTATGGTGGGCGGGAGAGGAGGACGGATGGATGGGTTCAACAAACACAGGACTTTAAACCAGGAGACCGGTGTTCGAGACCAGTGTTTTATTTTGTAAGCTGCGTTGACGTGTTTTTTGGTGACGTTTGTGACGTGTTTTCCATACTGATGTTACGTTGTCTGTACTGACTGCAATGTAAACGCATCCGTGAAAATATGCTACGTCATACCATGACGTTTACCTAAACTTAACTAAGTGGTTTTGTTGCCCCCTGCTGGTACTGCACCTTCATGCACAGGCCTCGGCGAGGCAAAACGTGACACTGACATGCTATCCTCTGGTGGACAGGCGGGTCTATTACACACTTTGGTGTGATACCGGGTTGCCCACAAACAACCCACAGGCAACAGTGAGACTGCAATGTTTACAGGCCACTCAGGAAGTTCTAAAATCCCCAGACACAGACTTTGCAGGATAAGCAAATTGCTAGGAAATTTGAACCTTGGTGAATGTGACATGTTGTATGTCTACCACATAAGTACCGCACTGCAATTTACACAAATCACTGTAATTTTACAGCAATTACCAATCTGATCAAATGACTCACATCAACAAATCCTTTTTCTTTAATCAACACTGATAAAAAAAAAAAAAATGTTCAGGCAATATCAGAAAAGTTGCCACTAAATTAGAAGGGTTATGTTCCAAACCTGGACAGAAAAATGAAATAAAAATAAATCAAATAATCCTGCAGGGACTGACTTTAGGAGAGTGCACATGCACATGTAGCACGGTGCCAGGCTTCCTGCTTGCTGACACTAATCCAAAGGCAGCGGGGATTTTCTGCCTCTTGCTGCTTCTTGCCTCACACCCCTGCAGGGCTCTCAGATCCACACTGACTTTCCCAGTCACACACATGCTCACAAACATACACAGATGAGCACACGATAGACTATAAATATTCAGGCCAGGATCGGCGCTACGTGCAGCACAATGCACGCCGGGGATATAACACACACTGTGCACATTTCAACCCTGCCACCGAGCTCTCTGTCAGCACTTTTCTGTGGGAAAAAACTCGCACATCTGCTCATCTGATGCTGTTCATTTAGCCAGACTTGTCCATGAATGCGCTCTACGGAGCCCAAACTCGAGCCGGTCCCATCGCTGTTTTTCTTGTCGGCTTGCACAGTACTCATTAGACGTGTTAGCTGCTGCATGACAAGCCAAGCTTCAGGTGTTGTGTGTTTGTTTATGTTTGTGTCTGAGGGTGAGAGGTGCTGTTTGGAAAGCACATGTGCAACACAGCGAGTCACATTACACCATGACAGACTGTCACGGTGAATTAAAGGCAGGACACAAATGGAGGCGGTGGTCAGGAAGCATCATTAATGCCGCGATGCCCTGGTCCACTATAAACAAGACATGGAGACGACAGAACTGCCACAATGAGAGGTTTACAACAAAACAACATTTTACCTTCCTAGTCATTGTTGTTTTCAAGCCTTCCCTGAACGAGAAGTTATCCATTGTCCAAATGTACTGTTCTGTCTTTGAGTTACATAACCAATGTAGCGTATATGTAGCATGATACGAGACATAGTAGCAGCTGAAAACTGGGCTAACGCCAATTACTTCCATGCCAGAAGCCAAATAATCTATACGTTTGGATGTTTTTCTTTTCTGTGACACTGATAAAAAGAGACAGCAGCTCTTATCTAATCTTTTAGACCCCACAACTTACTGACAGAACGAAGGGTTCAGAGTCCAAAATGTCAAAGTTAGGGCTGCTTGCAGTCGGGGAAAGTAACATGTCTTGACTGCTGAGATTAATAGGCTGGAAATGGAGAAAAAGAAATGCTTTGTTGGTTGCAGATTTGTGTCTGTGCAACTATATGTGTCAACCCCAATCAATATTACACTGTATGTGCATTTTAATTGAGAGTATTTAATGTATCAGACACTCATGGTCCCCAGTGGATCAATTATAATCACCTTGATGATCCATAAATGTTTGAGATAGCGCCATCATCAGGTCAACATTCTCATTTGTTTAATTGGCAGATGTTAGCATGCTAACATGCTAAACTAAGATGGTGAACATTATACTCCGCATGTTAGCATTGTCACTGTGAGCATGTTAGCCTAAGGACAGCCTCACGGAGCTGCTAGCATGGCGGTAGACTCCTAAGGCCTTTGCACACCAAGTCTGTATATTTCCTTCGAAAATGTCGCACGTTTAAAAATAAATACGACCTGACAATGTGACGTTTACACACCAACTCAGAAACTGGTTCGATTTTCTTTGTTTTTTGCACAGCCGTCAAAAGGCAAAAGAGGGTTGTTTGACCACTCAGAGCCACCGTCCGTGCAAACATCATTATCAAGAAGTAAAACAATACAGAGATGCAGAATTTAAAGATAGATTGCGGCAGGTGCAGAACAGCTTGGAATCGGGGATGGTCGCAAAACAAAGGATGTATTAGTATAGTATAGTATAGTAGTATAAGTATTGAGCGGTGAAACAATCAAACGACGAAAGTGTAACGTTACATCCAGTAAAAATATTCCCACCATGGATATATTCCACTATTCTACCGTTGTCTTCTTGGCAACACGTCACCTCGCAAGATTTCAGAACGAGACTTCTCTTTCAGCAACACTCTTTCCATAATGTTGTCAGACACTTATAATATCAAACAGAGCCTTTCATGTTAAAAACAAGCACTTTTATGGGACGTAAATGACGTTGCCAGCTTGCCCCAATAGCACCATATTGCAGCCTGCGAGCAGCTGCCGTCTACAGCGCTCTCCTTCAATACTGGACCAATTTCAGAAAATTGTTGTCCCTATTAGTCAGTTACACACAAAGACATGGGGAAATAGGGTCCAGGTTGAAAAACACCGACATTACCCTTTAAGGCTTCCATGATACAGATGCATAATTTTAATCTATCACACATTATCTGTTATTTATGTCATGTACACATTTTAACTGTGGTCATGGTACATTAAGCACAATTTCATAATTTGTGTGAACAAAAGCACAGAGCCGTTTACCCAAAATGAAAACTGTCATTATCTGCTCATCCCCGTCAGTCACGTCGTACCGCCTCCAAACCAGCCTCCTCTATCTCCAGCCCCCGCAGGCGTTTCTCACATGTGCACTTCAGCAGTGACTTAATGAAACGCCTACAATCACTTACCAACAGCAGATGCAGATGCCTGCCAGTTGTGCTGCCAAGCATACAGATTACCATGTTGTTTCCCTTGATAATGGTAGCTTGGAATATATCCTAGAACTCATTTTGCGCAACTGACCCACTGTAATTGTTTTTTGGATATTTGATTATAGATGTAAGCCTCAAAAAATGTTGGGGCATGAGATGGGTGCTAATCTCCTGCAACGACTGCAGAGTCAAAACTTACTGAAGTGTTTTTTATTCATCATCATCTCTTTTAAAGCTCACTTTTTACATTGCGTCTAATGCTCAGTGCCATGTGTGAGGTGTTGATTTATTAAAAACATATTTTGAAATGTAAAAGAGGTTAACAACTAGAAGGACACACTAATTTCACTGATAACTTACAACCTACCAATGTGTTTACAAACAAAGATGTGTATTTATCACATGCAAAACACATGTCTCATGTTTATGTGGCAAACCAATTCACATGTGAAATTTCACGTGATTTCTGAGAGTGAAATGTGAGACATCTCATGTAAAAACAACGTCACATATCTCTCATTAAACACATTTCACATAAATTCTCATAAAAGCACATGGTTTTCTAACTTTTAGCATGGAAAAAAGACACGATACACAATGTTTTAGAGGTGGAAACATGGACGTTTTATTTTTCAATTTTCTGCTACATAGCATTTTATATAACTTCCCCTTGTAGTGAGCTAAGAAGACACAAATGTTAAGATAGACACGAAACATTTTTTGCTTTATGACTGACTCTATTTGTCAGTTTAATTTGTATAATTCTTAGAGGTTGAAGAGGTAAAACTACCAATATTTAAAGTTACACTCTCAAAGATCTTCGTTTTGTTCTCTTTGGCGGCACCTTGGCGATAAGCGGTAGTTGCAGGTGTGTTTTTGGATCTCACGAGATCCAAAAAGTGTCCTTGCTTGTGATTTTTCTCGGGAATGTCACCACAGACACCAAGTTCTTAATACTGCAATTGCTAAGGGCTTTCATCAGTGGGCCATAGGCTCTATCACCATTGTGTTTCCTCATTCAGCTATAGATAGTGAGGGTATGAATCATTCGGTATCTCACCATTCTAGGAGATGAAAGTTTCCTACTTGCTGTTGGCTATATATCACAATATTAAACATGTGTTTTCTGCTCAAACCGTACACATGTCGGAATATAGCAAGTATTACTCATCCATCTTTTAAGTGGTTACGTCTTCAGTCTGATCTCAAGCACACAGCTGATTGGTACGTGATTTGTTTACATGGCGTAACGTAGCGCTTGCTGTTAGGACACGGTGTCACTCTCTCTGCGGCCGAGTTCTCTCCATCATTACGGTAGTTGTTGAATTATTCCTCGTTCAGTTTGACCTAACGTCACATTTCATTTTCAATTAATGAAAGTGACGTTGTGTGACTTCCGTCATGTGTTGCATTCGGTGCGTGCGAGGCAGACAGCCGCGGTAGTAAAGAAAGTAGCTGCGAAGTTGTGAATCGATTCAGAATCTTAGAAGAACACGCAAACTATCCCTTTAACAGACTTTCTTTTTTTTTTTCTTTGAGATTATTACTTTAACCAAAAAGCAAAGATTACAGAAAAGTCTTAAAAAACGAACAAACTTAGTTCTGTGGAGCAGAAATGTGCTCCCTCCACGCTGGGAACCTCTGTATTAGATGAGGAGCTGCAGGAAGTCTTCAAGCAGGGTCTGAAATGAAGTTTTTTTCCTCACCTGCCACTGTGACAGGTCACTGAACATTTCAACCGGCCACTCAATTTTTTCTGTCTGCCGCTTCTGAAATGTATGTAGAGTGCTTTAGAATTTCATTTCCTGTCTTCAAGGGTGTTTTTTTTCTTCTCCTCTTCAGATGATTTATTGGATTAATTAGACCCGTGACTTCTTCCAGGTTCAAAAGTCAATTCTTTATCCCTTATTCTTGGGTAACACTTGCTACCCAGCTCTCTAAATTAAACTGCGCTGGATTAAAATGGATAAAAACTTTGAACCAAGAGTTGTAGTGCGTATTTTGTTAGTTGTATATTGTCAGAGATTTGGCTAAAACACCAGTAACAAGCAATTAGTTTGAAAAGTGCTGCTGAACAGCGTGTTTATCAACAGACTGTCTGATCAGTTTGATTTATCAAGCATGGCTAACAGCCTGAAACCTACTGCAGGGGAGAGACAGATCCATCTTATTACTATAGTACTATGCTTTGTTTCCAGGAAAAAATGCATGATTGAAACATCAAGATTAATTATTTTTTTTATATTAATTTTCATATTAAAACACTTTATTGACAACATACATAACAGCACTAAAAGATGACACTAATTTGAGTAATTTAAGCGTTTTATCAAACATGTCTAAGAGCTCTCACAGTTGATATTTTGTTCAAATATAGTGCTGCTTTATATGTACTTTCACTGAGTAGCAAAGCCACATTAAGCAGAGAGCTTTATAATGTGATTTTGGTGTGATGTTGCAGGACAGAGGGGTCGTGTCCCAAACAACTCCTCAACTATAGATTTATTATTAATACACCACTTCTCAACTTTCTGTGACCGTCATTTGCAGCCTGTAAAAATGATTTCCCCCTCATTTTCTACCCAATTTTAGTTGTTGCAATATTAATAATGTGTTGTCCCTGCCAACCCCTCTGCTGGCCTGAGGAGGACAGAATACCATGTGCCTCCTCCCATACACATGGAGCTGCCAGCCGCCCCCCTGCAACAATTGCCAAAGAAGCAACGCAGACACAATCCCCAACCATCGTCCTACCTGCCGACACTGACAAAATGTGTTGGAGTGATTAAAGTAGCATATACAGCCATGTAGGGCTAACTGTGGGAGTGGAAATAATGTTCGCCCACGTCTGACCACTTTCACAGTGATTGAGAAAATCATCTGCATGCACAGCGTTATAAATCTGCAGCAAAGCATGCATGTGTACTGTTTTCTTTGTGAATAGTTTTAGTTGTGAACTTAAAAGCGTGTCATAAGAAACATGTTTCCTGTATATATTTTTTGGGGGATTTTGAAATATATTTGCTTCATTTGAGTCTATGCGGAGGTAGAAGGAAATTAGTCAAAGTAACATGACGTCTTATCCGTTCCGTATCCGTCAACCAAAACAAACCACAGCGAGCTGAAACGATGAAGTATAAAACAGCGGAGGGTCTGAATGGATACGACTTGAACCCTCACATGTTAAATCCAACGTGGTAAACACTACACATACAGTAAAGTATGGAAACACTTTGGGTTTCACACATTGTTAGGAAAAGCAGAGCTAGACCTCATGGCTAAAGCTGCATGCTAACTCTGTCACGGACAGGAAACGTTGTCGTATTGCGGTAAAGTGCGGTCGAGCCAGCCGTCACTCTCATCTCCGTGGTCAAATGGGCTGACGCTACAACTGCAGAGGACCCATATACTGACATTTATGTTAAATGTATTCAAACGGCCCCGATGGAGCTGACCATGGATGTATAAAGAGAACGGAGCTGACGGGAGAGCTAGAGACGGACTTGGAGAAGTTAGAGGAAGTATAAACTTGTGACTACGTCCAGCTTTCAAAATAAAGTATTAACAAAGGGAACTGTATATACAAAATACATACCGTTATATGGAAATAAGATTGATTGGATTATATTCACCAGAAGTATAAAACATTGAATGTCCCCTATAATTAAAAAGAAAATACCACTAATTTGTGAGGGAAATGTCTTTATCCTTTGATTTTTGGGTTGCTGGAATTTTTTTTATAAATAATTCCTGACAATGACTGATATATTTGACTTCAGGACATCTCTGACTACATACATGCTGAAAATCAAACATTTTTACTGTATCAATTTAGATATTTTCCAAAGTAAAAGTCCCTGGAAGTGTATGATTCAACTTTTTCCCATGGTCTAGTGTTAAAATAGTTAACAAAAATCGCAATAAACCATAATATTGAATCGCAGTTCTTGTAGAATCGCAATTCTTGTAGAATCGCAATACTTAAATATCGCAATACACATCGAATCGGCATCCAAGTATCGTGATAGTATCGAATCGGGAGATAGGTGTATCATCCCAACCGTACTGTTATGTCTGTATGGCGATGCCAATGAAGATGGTGGACAACATGAACACAGAAGTATAATGATTGAAGGGCTACTCAAATGATGAGGCTTTAAATTTCCCAGACCATGTATTAATGGGTAGATATCGACTGCCGAGAAGAAAGCTTTAGAGAGGCCGACAAGGAGGCATGGAGCTCTACTAGTGGACGTACACATCACAAACGCACTTTGTTTTTTGCTAAGAATGACTGATTATGGCTTGTCCATCTCCATCCTATCTTTGAAACTTGAATTAAGATAGGAAAAGCAGACATTTCTCTGTAATGAGTTAACCAGTAGGCCTACCTCAGCTGGGTGTCACAAAAAGCCATACGTTTGTAACTCTCGCTGTAAGATTGAGCACCAGCACTGAGCTTTTCCTAAACATGATTTGATGGTTTTGCCCTTGTGTTGTGCCCAGCCTCCCAGTTGTCTTGGTATGAGCAGAGGTGTGGCTTTATGAGACCAGATGTCACATTACTGCCCACTCCACATCTGCTCTTGCAGAGACATTTTGAGAGGCATGCAGCAGCTCAACTAAACAAACAAACTGTTGGAGAAGGACACTTCAGCCAAAAAGGACAGGAGGGCCTGAGTCACTATAGACACCCAACTCTGGACTTTACACTACACATTTCACTGACTTCCAGATAATTACCAGTAGGATCGTAATAGTATACCGTGGTGGTATGAAAGTTGACATTTGCTTATTAAAGGTAAAAAACTGACCTAAGTGAGTGTGTGTGAGATAAAGGTGCAGACAGGCGCAGTCTGACTGTGCTGTAGTGCACAACCAGTATCTGTTCATTGTTAATAATCATAGGACATTATTTCAAAAGCTCACAGCGGATGTTATTTTTCATTCATTACACAGCTTTGTTGAATACTTGATTCTGATTGGTCAATAACAGCGTTCTACGGTTCAGACCGTTGCTATGTATAACAGCTGTTGTTGCTATGGATGCAGTTCTGATGTCTGACTCTGGCGGACCATTTTTGTGTCACATTATTGATTTCTTAAGTAAGTAGCCGTGTATTATAATAAGCGGGATAATGTACAGCTAGCGGGTCATTGTTGTGAAATAAACCTCTTCAGTTTATTTCACAACAATGACCGGCTCGCTGTACAGTATCCCGCTTATTATAATTATGTTCTCATTCCTTCAAGGGTCATTGTGATACTTCTACTACTACTACTACTACTACTAATAATAATAATAATAATAGTGTAGTACCGTGAAATAGGCTTGCCGCGGTAGTCGGTGTTAGCAGTGTTACACAGTGTTCGAGCATAGAGCGATTACATTACTTTTCCACTGCTTCCACCGTCGTTTTGCTTTTTTTTAATAGAAATAGAACCCAGTTAGTTAATCTTGGCATATCAGTGCCTTGTTATCAATAAATAGTCAGATGACGGATGCTACAAACTCAAAGTGTCTGCTCCATACGGAGTCTCAGCTCAGAGTAGCAGGAATCACATTTCACACACACGGGACGAGAGAGAGAGTTGACAGACAAGATGATGGCGGAGGATTTGGTGTCAAAGCGAAAAGCACCTATTTGGCAATATTTCAGATTTAAACCCAATGCTATAAGGGAACCATAATGTTAATGAGGCAATCGCCGTGTGGAGAACAAAGCGATCACAGCTTTCTGAGATGGTTATGGTACCGTGAAAATCTCATGCCGTTACAACCCGCATTACCAGCCATTAGCAAAAACAAACGTTGATTTGACAGCTGTTTTTGTTGCTGTAATGCTCCTGTCAGTGGTTCAGCAAGTGATTTTTATCCACAATTGTATTTAAAATTAAATTGTAGGTAATTGTGTTAGCTTGAAATGAACCACACACAAGTGAAAACAACAAACCGTATGACCCAAAGTACACTCTGAAGCTGCACTAGTCCAGGTGTAAAAAAAACAACACAGTGGGTCTACTCTTACGCCATAAACCAAGAGAAGTTGGAAATTGATGACAACCAACTTTCACATGGTTATCTTGGCATGTTTTGTCGCTGTCATTGTGCTCTGCTGAGTCTTCCCATGGCTGGACCGCAATACGGTGTCTTGTCAAACTGCTGAATTGATTTGTCTGTCACATCTCCCACAGCGTCTCCTGTCTGCTCCACATCATGCCTTCTTAGACATCTTTATTAATGGCCTTTCCCAGGAAAGTCTTAATGAGCTAAATGTCACTCTGAAGTCTTAACTTAGTAATTAAAATAAGACCAAGTTTCTCTTTCTGCTTCTTCATTTGCTGCAAATGGAAAAAGTGAAAATTTGCAACCTGGAAATATAATTACGGGTCTGACATCTTGAGAGGAAACATGGCAACCCCGCTCTTTTTCTCGCAAATCCCTTACACAAGTCTTTCCCACAACTGCTGGCTCTTCCCCAGATGGCCGGCTTCTTAATGTCTCCTCTCCAACTGGCTACTTTTGTACTTGTAATTTTTTTTTTTCTAAATGGTCATGCATCAGACAGATCTATCCATCCCTAGCACTGGTTTGGCGCAGAAAAAGGGTTATTTCCTGTTTCCTAACCTTCCCAGTTTGAAAACATATGTGCAAACACCACCTCCGTGTATGACAGTATGTGCAAAGCTCTAGCTTGACGTATTTCAGTTATTACAAATCTGTAAATCTGCCCAACATGAACATGAGTGCAGTGACTCACACATTGGCCCCGTTCACCTGTTTGGGTTGACTCAGCTCAACTCAACACTGCACTTGGCAATTTGTGAGGATAAATAATGAAGCAATAATCCCTCAGCAGGCCACAGTGCAGTGATATTAAATCTGTGGTAGAGTAACATGCACACAGTGAGTTGGTTAGTTGTTGAATATTGTATTCCAGTTGCAGTTTTGAAGGTGAAATTAGTCACATCAGTAACCTGGAGGAAGAGGATTTTATTCATCTGTAATTAATTACAGCAGTTATTTCTGTTTTGTGTTATTTCTAACCCTTTGTGACCTCTCCAGAATCTGAATCAGAATCCGGTTTAGTGCCAAGGGGGTTTTCATGTACAAAGAATTTGCCTTCATATTTTGTTGCCACAGACTAGTCATAGTAAGAGAAAATAAAAATAAAGACCAAGTACTGCAAAAGTCAAGAATCATAAATAGAAAATAGAAAAATTACATCAAAACATCAAAACATCAAAAATGTGTTTTTAAAATGAAAAGAGCTGTACGGCGTTTGAAACAAAGAGGATACAGGGGTGCAAAATATTGACCAAGGAATGTACAAAAGTGTACAGTATAAAGTATCAAGAATATGTGCAATGTGCAGAGATAATAATCAGAAACACGTTATAGGCTCAGTGTGGACATCAGCTGTGAGCAGTTCAACCAAAGAGTCATTTTTCCCTCCTCAGATTGTAAATTTAAATGTAAATCAGCTTTTTATTGTCACACATTGTACACAGCACAGCACACAGTGAAATTTAGTCTCTGCATTGAACCCATCCTAGGGGTTGTCGGTATACCGGTTTCATCACCAACAACTAAAAAATTTAATAAAAATATAATAAAATGTATTATTATTATTATTATTAACAACGGTGTCACGTTGGCCATGACATGGATTTTGCAATAGTGTCATTGCCATGATAAACACACACACGTTTTGGTTTAGCGCACACACACGATGGAGATACAGCACCTGATAACTATGTCACACCCACACAGGTTGTCTGTGGTTACGTACAGGCTACCGCTGCTCCGTTTCATGTTTTGAGTGAAGTATCTATTTTAATTTTGTAATACTGTGATATAATACTGTAACCGCAAAAACCAAAAGAAATACAAGTGATATTAATGATGGTCATATCGCCCGCCCCTAACCCATCCTAGTATTAGGAGCAGTGGGCAGCTACTATACAGCGCCCGGGGAGCAGTTTGGGACTCAATATAAATATAAATGGAGCAGTTTGGGAGCAGATTGCGACTCAAGGGCACCTCGGCAGTGCCCATGAGGAGAACTGGCAACTCTCCAGCTACCAGTTCACAGTCCCTATTTGGTCCGTGCGGGGACTTGAACCGACGACCCTCTGATTCACAAGCCAAGTCCCTCACAGACTGAGCTACTGCCATCCCAAATTGTCTCATCTGAAAATTTTTAAAGCCCTCAAAAGATAAAAGTATCCAGTATTTCTTTCTTTCTTTATTTTTTAAAAGCTGAATTTAGAGAAAAGTCACAGAAAATAACCATATTTTGGTGCAACATTGAATTTCTGGGAAGCCGATCCAGTTTGTTTGTGTCTGTTGCATGGATTAGACAAGTTGAACGTGATGGTCTGTCTGTCATTATTAAGCTTGTTTTCCGCAAGATTGGCTGCACGGACATGAGCTGATGTGGAATCGTGATGAGGAAACGTTTGGATCTTTTATACTTTTATACAAACCGGCATTCTCAAAGCTCCCCAAAGTTCTAAATTTTTTACTTAAAATTTGGATGTGCGCGGACTGCTGCACAGAACCCCCGCAAAGGGCCGTGTCATTTGGTGTGACAGTATGATAAAAAGGATGTTGGTGTATAAGAGCTTCATGTTACCTTACGCATGGAAGGATTACCTTAATCAATTCCACACAGAGAGGTTTACAGATTTTAGATTAAAGGGAAAGAGGGACCTGGTGTAGGGACCCCCCAAGTTGGTAACCAGTGCACTTCATTGTCTACCTACCACTGATTTATTGACTTCCTGTCAACAATGGAGCACAAATAATTATAAAAATGATGCTGTGCTTGTAATTAATCTGTTCATGCGTATTTTCACACGTTTTTGACAACAGTAGTATTCTGTTTCTACTCAAAACAAGAGAAGCACGTATCACCATATATCAAGGTGCTCTGGCTGACACGTATTCAGTGTTGTTGTGTTGTGTCAATAAAGTGACCTTTTGATTATCGCTTTTTTTTTGGGCAAAAAAGTTCAGATAAGGGCGCTCCATTGTGTCGGCAGGGAACAGGTCCTTCATTGTGTGAGTAGAGGACAGTCAATTATCCTGCAGTATTTCCATCACCCTCTTTCAATGTCAAACCTCTGTCTCTTTCTAGCTGTGTTTCCTTCACATAATCCTTTCATGGTTTAGAATAAAGTATTTTTCTGACTTTTCGTACACAGAGCACATACTGTATGTTTGCACTTAAGGCATTGTGCTTCTTTCATGAAACTGAGGGAGATAGCGTTCCTCACAAACACCTCAGTCTCTTTGAACTGTTCCCTTGTAGATCTCCTTCTGCTCTCTTTTTAAAAAAGCCTTTTTTGATTTGAATGTACTGGTTTATTTTCTCCACAACCCCTCCTACTTCTTTACTACTTCCAGGCCTGTCTATACTGTACTCTATAATTGCTACCGCTGCTTTAAGGAACTCTGAGACAAAACCTGCTTCAACATTAAGCCACACTACTATAATCCTATTGTACGGATCCAATAATTTTTACAATAATAAACAATACTCAGCAATTCTGTTCATGCTTAACTCAAATTGAAGGTAAAAACGCTCTTTTCTGGTACATCTGGTGCTCCTGGCCCTTTTTAAGTTCTAATCATTTAGCCATTCAATGTATTTATATTCAGTAGTTTTTATTGTTGGTAGCAGAGTACACCATTCTCGGGCAGAATTCGAATTGCCTTCACACACATTAGGGATTCACAAGAAACGATACAGCATGTAATCCAGCATTAGTGTTTTTAATTTTCTGTCATTGATATCAGCCTCGCTGTTTACTGTTCACTCTCCTACAGCTGTATCAGAGCTGTAATATTACAGCAAACCCAGCATTTCCTTCTGCTGCTGCTTCACAATAAAAGTGTTCACCTGGGGGTCTCTTTTATTGTGAAGATGTCATAGGAAATGCCAAAAATATTGAGCTGTGAGATGAGGAGCTGCTGGCAACAGGCCACATAACAACTTTACTGTGTCCTGCTGCTGTTGTGTTGAAAACTACTCATGGTATGATGGGGGAAAAAAAGAAATTTTTGACTGACTTCTTTATTATTATCTACATGTACACAAGGAGATAATGAGATCGGTCGTGTATGTGCTTAAGTGTGCATCTCTGTGTCTGTCCACAGCTAATCTGGCATACTGCTGCACCAAACTGCATAATATTTTGGTTGCTCATTTATGGGTGCGTGCTCAAGGACCTCTTGTGGTGGCAGTGACTCTCGTTCTCAAAACACCTTTTATGGTCTGTTTGATAGCCTACTGCCACTGACTGCTGAGTCCCCACTCACTACTCTCAACCGATCCCCGGTCACTGTGTCCGTGGGGGAAAACACTTTGCTCGGTTTTATTGTTTTGGACGGCTAAGTGCATTGCTGCCGCTCAGCCGCTGCTCTGCGGCCAGATACACCTGCGCCTTTTTATTGGACATCAACCTCACGTTTACACGCGCATTGTCGAAAAAAAAAAAATAGACTTGAAGCCAAAATAAGCGCCTCAAGTCACGGTTACGCCCTAGAGACGGAGCTGAGCCGCGAGCCTGCACAGAGCCGGTGTAGACATCTGCATAGATTAAAATGAGAGCGTGTTTGTTGAAGAAGATGTGTGAGTGAAAAACACGTCCGATAAACTTACAGTCTAGACGAGGAGTTAGCCAATTCTGGGTTGTATTCATTCAATCAAACGTTACAGCAGTGTTTGTTGCAGAGACACCTGGCTGTGATCTGCACTCTACTGAATGCACCTTTCTAGTTATTTGTTTGGTTGCACTGCAAACAGACACACCAGCTGCTCTTCTGTTGTATTTCTGACAAACTAACTAACTAACTAGCTCAACAAGTGTTTGCTGCCTGCAGATTTATGGAACCTGTAATATGTAGCGCTTGCTGCTGTTACCACTGTATATACTGTATGTTACATGCATTCATTACATTCCTCTGTTCATACTTTTATCTACATACATAATGCATATTTGCCGGATTTATATCCTGAATAGCAGAAAAAAAAGAATGTGATTTTCTTTTGCCGTGAAATGCGAAGGGAAAGAATTGCTTGACATCTGGTCGAGGCAGCTGATTCAAACATTTGGACTTCATTAAGAGAAAAGGTGAAAGAGGTGGGAGGAAAAGACTTGGCTCTGCAAACAGCTGATGAGGGCGACTGAAAAAGGTCTTTTTCTCTGCTGTGCTGCAATATTGCTTGATTGGACACTTGAGGTTAATTGCAGCGGTATAAAGGTAAGCGTGATTACTTGATTGATTATGGGCCAGCTTCCCGGACTGTCATTAAGCCTCATTCTGGACTCAAAAGTGAATCCTTCAGAGGAGAGTTTCTGTTAAAGGGTTACCTCAAAGTTTAAATGAGGGGGAGACCTACAGTTTAGGGACTTAGTCTGTGTGACTTGCATATTCTGTCTTTTCTTTCCTGTTTCTGTTTTTGTGATTTACTATCTATACGATTATGAGATTTAGAAATTTCAGGAACATATCAAGATGTCAAGGTTTTCTCCTCCAGATGGAGAAATATGAAATTAAATTTCTTTTAAAGCATCATAAAGTGCACTTACATATATAAGCAATGTTTCCTTTTTTTACCTGAAGGTTGGACACATTGTTTTCTATGTAAGCTTGCTACTGATTTACAAGTCAGGTTACAGCACTGAACTATTTTCCAGTGTCAATTAGAGCTGCAACAATTAATCCATTAATCGGTTGGTTGTCAACTGTTAAATTAATCGGCAACTATTTTGATAATCGATTAATCGGTTTGATAAAAAATTTTTTTTTAAAAGAATGTGAATATGTTCTGGTTTCTTGCCTCCTCTATGACAGTAAACTGAATATCTTTGAGTTGTAGAAAAAATAGGACATTTGAGGACGTCATCTTGGGCTTTGGGAAACAGATTTTTCTTTTTTCACCATTTTTTGACATTTTATGGACCAAACAACTAATTGATTAATTGAGAAAGTAATCGACAGATTAATCGAAAATGAAAAAAAAAACTCTCTCTCTCTAGCAAAGCAGCAATTTGAACACATTCACCCCTGGATGGGCACTATCTGGCCACTGTACCATGATTACTTCTTCTGACTCTAAAAGGGCTTTCACACCAAAAGTGCAAGTATGACCTCACACAGAACAACGCTGTTATTGCCAATGAACAGAGCTGCTCTGTTCTCGCACACACCTGTGCAAGTCAAAGCAGTAACTATGCTGATTTTCCTCAGTTTTTTTGCAGCCAAAGTTAAACTAAATTGAATGTTGACTCCAAATCTGACCTCCTTAACCTGTGTCCAATGGTATTCAGACATTGGTGAGAGACAGAAGTTATGATAGCGAACATTTTACTGTAAAGGCAAATGATGCAAAAGTTAAAGGTGTTATTGATAACACTTTTAAGTAGACAAATATTTAAAAAAAGAATACATCTACAGAGCCTTTAGAAAAGTGACGAATAAAAGTATGACTTTTCCTGAATTAATCATTTAAAAAATGTTGGCGGGTCCAAAAATGAGTGTTTTGTTTATCTCTTTGGAAGATATCTGGCTTGTGAGCCAATAGTAAAATGATGTTGGTATCACGTGGTACCTCTGGGTTGTCAGTTAGTGTGGAAAAAAGGGATAAATGGCTGAGATTGACAGTAAGTGCCTGGCTATGACTTGTTGTGAAGTAAATGCAACGGAACGGGGAAGGGAGAATGGGACATCTAGTGGCTGAATGTTATCAATGTTGTCAATAGCACCTTTAATTGTGTTTCCATCTGAATTCTGACCCTACTGGGACTTAAATATATCAGAGAGGACGAGGGATACCTGCAAAGAAAATGAGTGTTGTGATTCTGTACACTCTGATTAATTATAGCAGTTTGCAGCATTTTATTTTGCTCCCCAGCTGCTCTTCTTTCTGCCCACTCATCACCTCGTGGAAACTATTCACTCCTAATGCACATTTGGTTTGAAATTGGCATAGACACATTTAGTGTGTGCTATAGGCATCAAGTGACATGCTTCAAATGATGTGACACAGTCTGTACGTGTGTGTGTTACATATTAATGTGGTCTGGGGATTTAAGAGATGTTCTCAATTCAGATACAAAAAGCAGAGTGCAAAAATTATAGTTTGAGCAGGAATTACTGAAGTCAAGCTCCGGTGGTCCCTCGACCAAGCAGTAGAAGTGAAAACATATTAAGTGAAATGTTTTTATTCGCCCACTTTGACTACAAGATGATTCTGTATTTTTCTCTTCCATTACCATTTTACATCAGTTGGTTTCTGCCTGGCTTCGCACATGGGATCTGTAACTCGATAACTTTTCAGATAAACACCTCCGATTACACAAACACACCTGGCACCGACTGTCGTTGGCTCTCGTTATCTGCTTTCTGTGTGTACATGTAATCAAACCTCACTACGTGGAATCGAAGTAGATAATAGGCAGGCTGGATGACGTCGTAGTAGTATGTTACAAATGATCTAAAGCTGTTTGCAACTCAACACTTTAACTAAATTCACATTATAACATATAACATATATGGGTATCAAAACCAACAGCGATCAATAAGCCATCGCTTTGTATTGTTGCAGTCTTGTAGAGGGACAATACCAAACCCCCAGGAAGAACACCGAGCTTTAAAGCAAATTTTCGTAGTGGCCAAACGATGGTACTACAACTCCTGTGTCCGTCACGTGATGCCAGTGGGCCCAAAAATACTTTTTTCCCATAGACCTACACTAAGAAAGAGACATCTGTAAATCAGCGGCTAGTTTTTTTTAGGTAAATTCCCAGTACAAACACTCTAATACAGGGGTCTCAAACTCGCGGCTCGCGGGCCAATTGCGGCCCGCAAGACGATATTTTGTGGCCCCCACCTTGATATGAAAGTTTAATGTTAGTGCGGCCTGCGAGTTTTTTTTTTTTGTTTTTTTTAAAGTTATTTTTTTGGGGGCATTTTTTTCATTTTTATTGACAGGACAGTGGATAGAGTCTTGGAAAGGGGGGAGAGAGAGAGTGGATGCGGAAAGGGCCACAGGCCAGATTCGAACCCAGGCCGCCGCGGTCAGGACCAAGCCTTGTTACATGGGCGCCCGCTCTACCAACTGAGCTAACCAGGCGCCCTCGGCCCGCGAGTTTTATGTGAATGGCACTTTGCCGCGTTGTGTGTGGAAGATCCCTTTGTTGCGCGAGCCCGAGCTGAACGAACCTACCAATCACAGCGGGGTATATGGCTCCCGGGGACGGGAAATCGGCCAGGCTTAATGCAAGCAGAGAAACATTTCACAACAACTATGGCGGCGCCCGTGTAACATCGCATAAGCTTGATTAAAGCTTGACTTATACTTCTGCGTTGAATCGACGCCGTAGCCTGACGTGCACCTCTCCAGAAATGTAACTACACGTCGCGGCGACGCAGACCGCAACAGCTGTGATTGGTCCAGTCTCTCAGCGATGCTGAGCGGCCAGGACCCCGGACAACCACAGCAAGTTCAACTTCTCTCTACCTCGATCTTTTCAATGTTTGTTCACACAAATCCACTCAGATATATTTTCTCTTTTCGGCGTTCCAGTAATGTCTGTAAAAGTTCTGTGGTTCAACAGTTATTAGCTCCAACTCCGCTCAGTTTCTGTTTGTAGTACAAGAAGAAGAAGAAGAAGAAGGAAACTCATAGAGACGCCGCCGCCAACTAGTGGTTTGGTGGTGTAATTGCAGAGCAACACAAACACAGCAGGCACAACTTTATTGCGGAGTGACACCAAGTGGAATGAATATATGTCTTGTCACACAGCCCCAATCATGTCTTTTTCAAAGCCTGCAGTGAAGAGAAAGGTTGGTGACGAGCACAGACAATTTCAGGAAAAGTGGGAGACGCAATAGAGGCCATGTTCAGAAGAACCGTTCATGTTCTTCAATGTTCCATTCATGTTCAGGACAGTTCATGTTCAGAAGAACCCATTCAAGTTAAAGAACTGTTAATAATGACGTTTGAGAAGATTTTTTTTTTTTTAACAAAGCTTTTTTTGTGGAATACCTGATGCGGCCCAGCCTCACCCAGACTCTGCCTCCAGCGGCCCCCAGGTAAATTGAGTTTGAGACCACTGCTCTAATAGTCCTTAGTTAAATCATTAGGTCCTAAAAGTTGTAAAATGCACTAATAGCTGAATACAGAGTTATTTCCCTTCCTCCGTTCATGTGAATGAGCAGTCTGGTCTCATACACCGTTCGTAGCAATACCTACGAAAAGTAGTGGGCTGTAATTCATGTACTGTATCCCACAAAATAAATTTGTGTGTAATTCACGCAATTGTGAACCAGGGAATATAAAGAGCGGCGCACTAAGGATGTGACGGTGTGGAAATTTTCCCACCGGTTAATAAACTTGTGACAACACCGGTGTTACCGATTACACCGGACATTTTGCAAGAAAAGGTGACGGTCAATATGTGTAGCGCGCTTACTTTCATCTTTACTGTCGAGTGGCTGTGTGTCTGTCGCGCACACTTCTGTGACCACTCCGTCCTTCTCGTGGCGATTACCTCATTAACTTTATGGTTCCCTTATAGCATTGGGTTTAAATCTGAAATATTGCCGCTTTTGCTTTTTGCTTCGACACCAAATCCTCTACCATCTCTCGGTCTGTCAACTCTCTCTCGTCCAGTGTGTGAAATCTGACACCTGCTGTTCTGAGCTGAGACCCCGTATGGAGCAGATGCATTCACTTTCTGTTTGTAGTATCCGTCGTCCGACTATCTATTGATAACATGCCACTGATACGCCAAAATGAACTAAATGGGTTTTATTTCTGTAAAAAAAGCAAAATGACGGTGGGGGCGGTAGGTACGTAAGGTTATCGGCGTGTGCCCGACCACCGCGTAGGGAGGAGGTCGTGGTGGTTGGGTGGGTCAAAAAACACCTGACTTTTGCCCAGGAAACCGGCGTTCGTGTCCCGTGTGAAACCAGAAGTCAGCGTTGATTTATTTGACACGTAACTTAAGTTACGCCATTTCCAGAGTTATTTTAAGCCAAACCGCGATCTTTTCCTAAACCTAACTAAGTAGTTTTGTTGCCTAAACCTAAGGAAGTTGACGGAAGTTTATTTTGAAAAGACTGTGCAAGTAACGAGCGGAAATTGACATTTTTTGCTGGACGTAAGGAAAAGTAATGAAAAAGGAGGACTATACGAACCGTTGCATGAGAATACGTTGGAATGGGAGGCGGGGTTAAAGGAAACGCTACTGCGCCTGCTCTCGACATAATGGATGTGGAAGATCGCCGGATGATCCGAGTAATTTTATACTCGGAAGTCGAGCTTTTTTTGCTTCATGAGCAACTTTCACAAGAATGAATGGGGCCCCGCCTCGAACGCTGTATCCAGTTCTCTTTATACATCCATGGACAATACTGATATGATGCTAATTACAAGCTGCACGGTTCAGATGTGCTAGAATATCAAAGTCTGGTAATAAAATGTACCCATTTAAAATGAGATTGAAATCACCTCGCCCTTTATCTACCAGGAGCAGAGCCATTTTTATATTTGTGTTCATCTTCTTTAGTAGATCAATATATAGACTTAACTAAAAAAAAAGAAAAACAATGAAGATTAGGAAAAGAGAGACCTATTTTTCTCGTGCTCATCCAGCAGAGTCATTGATCATTAAATGAATTACATGACAACAAAGAGCACACGGACCTGGAACCTGAAAGTCTACAAAATATGCATAACACACCCCAAACAGTGCACATAAAATGACATTGAACCTCAGAGTAAGAAGGATTAAAGACTGCAGCACATTGTTACAAACATACAGTGAAAACTCCCTGTAGAAGCACACAGAACAATCTGCATATAATCCTGGCGAAGCTGTTGTTTTTTTCTCCTCATGTGGCATCTACAGCCGAGTAGCTGCAGAAACAGTGCAGACCCGAGAAGACGGGGCAAGCACCGCATTTAAATAGACATGGTGTAATATTCACAGTATAATGCATAATTCAGCCCCGCACTGTGGATTAAACCCTGCTCCCCAGCTGTTACGCAGAGACACTTAAAAACAGCATGCAGCACGACAGCCACGACCCTGAACTGTTACTGATATCATGAGGTGCCTTGTTGCTGTTTAGCGGCTGAATTTCACTCCAGAATGAACACCAGATTGAGTCGCATAAGAAAGTCATTCATATATTAGTATTTTTTAAGCCCTCCTGTTTGCCAGTCGCTGTTAGGAAAAAACTCTGCTCTCTGAAACACACATTTTCCAAACTGAGGGTGAGACGTGGAAAAAATACAGAATTACAGAAGGCGTGAATGTTCACACACAGATGTTTTTTTTACACTCACTCTTACCAAACACATGGCCACACACACACGCACACACACACACACACACACACACACACACTCTTGAGGATAGTGTTTTCCATAGAAAAATAGTCCCTATCAGAGATTCCAGTCCTTGTTGCCGTGACAATAATTACATCTACCCCAAACACAGGTTTCTTTCTTGTAACTTATGGTGCCCTCCACCCCATCCTTAGGGAGGGTGTTTTCAACATAATGCATGGGAATGCAACCCTGGAACAACATGACGTGGAGCCAATTGATCAAGTCTGACACACAGGGAGAGCCTGCTGTGCACAGGGAGGGAGGTTTGACAACAATAGATACACAAAAAAGAAAGAAACAAATATACTGTAGTACAAACCTCTGCAACACTAAACAAACTGTCGGTCTCATCTGACGACATCATACCAAATGATAACGGCACATCTGATGAGCTTAATGTAATGTGATGTCATCCAACAGTAAAGTAGAGTCGTAAAATCCTTCCCCTAGGTATTATAAAACACTCAGTGTTTCGGTGTCTTATAGACATTCCATCTCATGGATCTGTTACTCCAGCCCGGTCGCACAAAAAATGCATATGTACTGTATGACACGATAATGCGCAGGGCAAAAAGTGTGCAATAAGAACACCGTTCTTGCTTTTGGAGTGTCATTTGTACGCCATGTAGTCTGTACTGACTGCAATGTAAATACATCAGCGTGAATATGCTACGCTCAGAGCTAGTGACGTAGAATAAAAAGTGAGAAAGATTGCTTATGGCGTGTGTGAGGGGGGACGGATGGGTCCAACAAACACACGACTTTCAACCAGGAGACCGGTGTTTTGTTTTGTAAGTTATGTTACTGACGTTTGTGACGTGTTCTATGTAACCTAATTGAGTTGTTTTGTTGCCCCCTGCTGGTTCTGCACCTTCATACATGCATGTAATATTCACGCCCCCGCAAAACGCAACACGGACATGCTATCCTCCTGTGGACAGGCGGGGTCTATTACATGCTTTGTCGTGTTACCGGGTTGGTTACTCAAAGTGGACCTGTTGGATCATATCGTACATGTAGCATCACAATGACCAACGCTTTTTTTAGTGCTATTTCTGGTCAAAATAACCAGGACAATACCATAACCTACTGCATCATAGTATAAATAATTGATGATTATATCCAGGAAATTTATATACAAGATATACAAAGCCAGCAGAGCATTAAGAAGTCTATGCATTATATTGTTCTTTAAGATGAAATCTGTTTGTTGCAACAAACTCTGCCGCAGTATCACAAGCTGTTGTGTGTCACAGTCAATGTGAAAGAAATGTAGAGGAGTTTTATTTGAATCTGACACTGTAAAACTTGTAAAACTTAATGTGCCATCTAGGAAAGTGTGCTGGTTTACGATTGATTTTGATGCATAAACGGGGTGAAATGCATCACCTGCAGTGTGCCAGACTTTCACTGCCAGATCTATGCCATCTCTAGCAGTCCAGGAGAAAGGTCTAGCTGAATACTCCATCGTTCTCAGATAGCTGGAAACAGAATAGATTTTTTTACTTTGTTCTTCTTGAAATCAGTCAAGAGTCGAGTTGCGGTTGATGAGTGGTTCTGTGGAGATGAAATGTTATTGAGGAACATCCGACATATGTGTTATGCACAGTTTTTCATGATTAGCATGTGGCTTCTGGGCAAGTTTCCTTTTAAAAATTCAATTGACCCTGGCAGGGAAAGCACAGGGGACCAAAATCAAATAGTCTGCAGTGGAAAAGCTTATATCAGTGGCTCACATCGCCTCAGTCAGAGTGGTTGTTCCCTGATTGGACGTCTACAGTACATTTCCCAATGGGCCACTTTATATGTACTGTACGAGGATACTCCTTCACACAGATGCTAATATTTGAATGTTTTAAATCATAAACTTTAAACCAATCTGTATTTGGCTATAGTTGCCCATAAAAATGATAACAAATACATGTGAATCATTTCAGAAAATCGGAATCTGTTAAAGGACCAGTGTGTGGGATTTGACGGCATCTAGTGGTGTGGTTGCAGATTGCAACCAACTGAGTACCCCTCTACTCACTCCTCTTTCTTTTTCCTTTAGGAGCAACGGAAGTCAGATGGCGGCTGGCGGTACCGCGTTTTTGCACTCGCAAGCGTGTCGGAGAACTATGATGGCCTTCAGGTAACGTAAAAATGCAAGAGGCTCTCTCTAGAGTGTTTGGTTTGTCCGTTCTGGGCTACTGCAGAAACATGGCAGACTCTGTGAAGAGGACCTGTTCCCTCTGCTCATTCTAAGCTAACGAAAACACAACGACTCTTAGTTTCAGGAGATTATACACTAATGAAAACATAGTTAAGTGTCACTCATGACACCAGGTGGTACATTACATAGTGGTATACTGTAAGAAAACATGGTGTGCAAAGTCTGGTTTATTATTCATAGTAATTTTGTTACATCAAGTTATGTACTGGTGTTGGTATTTTTGTTCTGTTATGTTATTTTACAATACCTCCTTTTTTTAATATTACAGTGCCTAATGTATTTTGTTCGCATTTATACACGATTGCTCTATTTTAGAGGCAGCAGCCACCACTAGGATTAACAAGCAGTAGCGAGGTGGGGTCCTTTTGAAACAAATCCCGTCTCTGGCGCAGCAGGAAATGCTGTACCTATTTTTAACCACAAACATGCAGTTTTTCAGCTGGGACACATGGGAGGGCTCCAATTAGCTCACAGGAAACCCACAGAGGCAAACACTGAGATAACTAATAATATGGCTTTCCCCGCATGCTGACACACTGCACCAGATGGAGAGAGAAAAAGCAACTCGACATGTCGAGAAAGAGCTTAGTTTGGGAGGAAGAATTTGATTCTCATTATAAGATGTTTATGGAATAAAAATTGACATTTCATATATCTTTATGGGTGAGAGTAGAGTACAATATCATGCATTCACATGCTGTATTTAGAAGACAGTCAAGTCATTTTCTGGCCTTTTAAAAATAACAATTTGACTGGAAAGGAAAGCTTTCGGTTGTTGTGCTTTCACACTTTCCTGCAGCTCATACAAATTTATTCATTTTGATTTATTATGAATAAACTGCTACTCAAACTTGTTGAAATAAAAAGCACCTGGTAGATAAATACATCAAGTATCTCACTCACATTTTCTTTCATTCATTGTTTAAGTCAGCCATTATTGATTGACACTGTATTTTTTGCTTATTCATTCACTCTTCCTTTCATTCACAAACTCATCTACTGACTGATCCGCTGATTCATTCACTCTCACCCTTCACTCTTACCCATTGATTCTTTCTTTAAATTATCCATTCACTCGCTCATATTTTTTTCTTTCACACACACACACTCATTCATTCATTCATTTATTTTTCAGCTCTTTTATTCATTCATTCAATCAATCAGATGTTCACTGGTTGATTATTGACTAATTCATTCAATTCATTATTACCATCTTCCCTCCATATACAGACTCACACTTCATTCATCATTCATTCATTCTTAAATTAATTTAATTTATTCATTCACACATTTAGTCATTCATTCACTGATATTATATAATAGAATAAAATAGTTAATAAAAGAATATATATACAAGTAAATATAATATCACTCACTCACTTGTTGGCATTTAGCCTTTCAAAAACAACATTTTCATTGCGGTCAAGAACCTATTTGCTCTCCCGCTTGACACACACAAAGGTAGCGCGCACCTGTATTAACGAGGGGTCTAGCAGCAATCTAACAAACACCACCAATTACATTTATTTAACCACAATAAGTCTATGTCGGCTCTAACGCTATTATAGTAAATCAATTACGGTGTTACAAAAAAAGAGATGATATTATGTATCTGCATTCACTTGGCTAATCCGTCAAGATGTCATCACTTTATTCATGTTGACGAAACTGACGAGTTTTATTCATTAAAGATATTAAAAAAAAAGACTAAATCATTTTTGTATCACACTGAATCAGCTTATTCAAATGAGGATTTTGTTCGAGGATTTGTATGACGTGAGTGATGACGTCGAGGGGGCTTAGCTTTTCTTAGATACAAGTAGGGGGTTGGGCTTCAAGGAAAATAGCTTGGGAACCAGTGCCCTAAAGGCTGTTCTAGCTGTGACTGCAGCTAATACACTGGACCACATTCATTCTCTTGTCTCTCTGTAATTCTGCTGGTATGTGAAGGTAGTTTGGTGTGTGTGACTGTGTCCTGTTAATTTCACAGTGGTTAAAATGAAATATACTTCTGTTTGAATGTTGCACAAAGGCTGCATCTGAATAAATACTGTAACTACTGCATTACGAGCTACATGTACTAGTTAGCCAAGATGACTTTAGCTAAATCACTGTCCTCAATATTGGAATCTACTTTTTGACTTCACCTTCACAGGTCAATTCTGACCAAACTTTATACTTCATAGAAATCCTCTGATCGCTGCTATCCCATTCAAATGAGTTGAATTTGGTGCACAATTTAAGTGTCATAAATACTGCCAGGTAAAACAGCTAAGATTATTCATTAACAAGAATGGTCTGAAAGAAGAGATTAAGGAGAAGGTATGATATTATCTGCACTGATGACAGATTTACTTAATTGTCTCAGTCACAGTTAAAGAGGCTGTAAGTAGGCGGTTCACACACCTTGTGCAGTTTAAAGGCAATACAAGTCCGTATAATCTGAAGTATAGATGGTGTCCTGAGATGTAATAAAAACTGGTGGAGACATCTGAAAAATATTGAAATGACAGGAATGATATAAAATCTTATTAACTTTTAACTTGTTCTGTGTGATTATCTGTCTGTTGCCTAACATTTAAGCAACACAACACACTCTATTCTATTTTCATTCAGTCAGTTTTGAGACATTTCATGCACCAGATATGGTGCGCAGAAGATCTCTGGCCTTCACAAAAAGATAAAGTGGCTGCAGAAAAAAATCAACAAATCAACCGTTTGTTACCAGTAAAAATTAAATGGAATTTTCCATCAGTCCTGTGCTAGCAATTCAAAACTGCCAACTACAGAGTCTAACGTCTAATGAAGAGGCAGAAAACCATGACTGTATAAAACCAGGAGTTGGCTGGAGGGAGAAAGGATTTACTGTTAGTGGCCTGAGAAGTAAAACAAAAATCCTAAAAGAGGACGTTGTGGTTTCTCTGCATAATCCAACAGACGTCAGTGAAAGGCTTCCAAAATAGCTGCGTGGACCTGGCCCAAGGAAAATGAAACGGCAAAGTCCCTTCAACATAAAGGCGTTTTTTACCCTGGGAGGTATGAGTGAAGCCAAAAACTGGTAACAGTTGTCAGCAGGGGGAAATTTCCACATCCTGTTAGCATTTACAAAACCAACTATCAAATATATGAAAACATAACTCTTCAGAAAAGCAGCCACTGAAAATAGCAGTGGCTGCAGAGACACTGGACCCACACTCACACATTTAACAAGAGCCTGAACCACACAGGCTAATGCAGTGCCCACTAAATCTAATTTAGAGGTTATTAATTTATATATATCAGCACAGAAATTAAAAATTAATCGCAGCTCTCGCCTCAAAAGAAGCCATCAAGAACACGCTAATTGGAGAGGCTCAGCACAGAGAGACGAAGAGCAGAAAGGCACGACAACAAATTATCTGAATGAGAGGTGAAGGAGCATAAATAAATTTAAGCCGACCTGCTGCAGTGAATGAAATCAAAAGGGAAACAGAAACTGTGGCAGCCAGTGGGAGGGTGTGTGCTATGTGTAAGAGTGTGTGTGATCAAAGAGGGGAACAGAGAGGCAGGGGGGAGGCTGCGATGTGCCACCGAGGGAACCAGCCGAGCAGTTTGGTTAATCACACAGGTCTCCAGTTTACATTCAACAGATATTTGCAGAAGACAGAAGGAGAAGTTATTTGAGCAAACATGGCAGCTAAAGTTAAATTATAACTGGTACCAGACACATGCACAGACATTTAGTGGACCAGTGGCTCAATTCAACCACTGTCCAGATGCTTCATCTTGATATCGGTACAATGTAAAGTTTAACATCAAACAGTATGTTAGTTTGTCCACTCCTGAAACGTGTATTTCCAACACATCCCCGTCTCCCACAAGTTACCGCTATTTACAACTAATTTGCAGCAGGTCTGCACCTGATTATTTTCATCATGGACTAACCTGCCAATTATTTTCTCGGTTAATCAACTAATTGTTTAGTCATCAGAAAATAGGGGTGGGGAAAAAATCGATACAGCATAGTATCGCAATATTTTGCGTGACAATATTGTATCGATACACTGATGTCAAGTATCAACCTTTTATTATTAGGGATGTCAATCAATTCAAATATTTAATCCCAATAAATCACTTGATTTTCCATGATTAATCACGATTAATAGCAAATTAATCGCAAATTTTTTATCTGTTCAAAACGTACCTTAAAGGGAGATTTGTCAAGTATTTAATACTATTATCAACATGGGAGTGGGCAAATATGTTTGCTTTATATAAATGTATGTATATATTTATTATTGGAAATCAATTAACAACACAAAACAATGACAAATATTGTCCAGAAACCCTCACAGGTACTGCATTTAGCATAACACAATATGCTCAAATCATAACATGGCAAACTGCAGCCCAACAGGCAACAACAGCTGTCAGTGTGTCAGTGTGCTGACTTGACTATGACTTGACCCAAACTGCATGTGATTATCATAAAGCGGGCATGTCTGTAAAGGGGAGACTCGCGGGTACTTATAGAACCCATTTTCACCCCTTTGAAAAATTGCCATGACAGTTTTTGCTCGCCAAAATTTAGTTCGGAGCATTATTTAGCCTCCTTTCCGACATGGTATGGTATGACATGGTTGGTACCGATGGTGTTTTCTAGTTTCATATGATGCCAGTATCTTCACTCTAGCTTTAAAACTGAGCCCGCTTTACATTAACTTTGACAGCCCTTATTATTACATAAACTATTAACCTCTGAACAATCTGACAGCTGCTATTCTGTCTTTAAGAGGTTTTAGTTGGCTTGAAGCTAGAGTGAAGATACTGGTAGCAGATAAAACTAGAAAACCTAAGGAATTGATGTCATGTCAGCTTGTCAGGAAGAATGCTAAATAACGCTCCAAAGCTATGCTAAATTTTGGAAAGGAAAAACCTTAACCTCTGACCTCAAGATATGTGAATGAAAACTCTCAGATGAACAGAGTGAAAACTGTATCTTATTAGATAAAACAGATGTTGACAAACTGCATAATTTGCAGTTAGAAAAATGTATAAATCACAATGTATTGCAATATATCTTCTTGCAATACTCAGCATATCGCAAAATGTAAAAAATCGCAGAAAGATTGTACCGTGACCGTGATATTGTGATAATATCGTATCGTTGGGCCTCTGGTGATTCCCACCTCTATCAGAAAACAGTGAAAAAATGTCCATCACAGTATCCTAGAGCACAAGACGCTTGTGTGACCAACAGTCCAAAACCAAAAATATTCAATTCACTATAATGTAAGACCAAAATGCAGTGAATTCTCACATTTGAAAACCTAGAACTCTAAAATGTATGTCGGTTTTTGCTTGAAAAAACAACTGAAATGACTAATCGATTATTTAAATATTTGCCCATTCGTTGTCTATTGATAATTGACTGAACAAAATGAAGAAATGTTGTTAATTAACGTATCGGCCAAGTATCAAATTGTTGGTATTGAATGTATCAGTAAAATGTTCACTGACAATGTATTTCCATTTTTTTCCCTACAATATCTTCTCTTGCAATTTAATATCTGCTTGTAGTAACTACAGCATTATTAAAGAAACAGTTTGACATCTTGGGAAATAAGCTTATTTGCTTTCTTGCCGAGAGTTAGACGATAAAATTGCTACCAATTTCATGTCTGTATGGTAAATATAAAGCTACAGCCAGAAGCCGGCTAACTTAGCATAGCATAAAGACTGGAAACGGTGGGGAACAGCTAGCCTGGCTCTGTCCAAAGGTAACAAAATACTCCTAACAGCACCTCTAAAGCTCAATAATTTACACATTACGTTTTATTCGTTTTATTCCGTACAAAATCCTTTGTGTAAAAATGACAATTTGTAGTTTTACTGGGCGTTATGTGCCGGACTGTTTCTGGCTTGGACCAGTTAACTGGGAGCTTCATATTTATCGTACAGACATGAGAGTGGTCTCAATCTTCTCATCCGACTCTCAGCAAGAAAGGGAATATTTCCCTAAATGTTTTTAGCAATTATGTTTAGGCACTCACAGCAATTGGTTGGAAAGATGGATTAATGCAGAAAAAGTCAACAGTGACGTGAAACATGATATAAAAGGTGTTTACTTTAACATTTAACCAAAACCACAATCTTTATAATCTTAACCAAAGTGCTGCACTTCATACTCCCAACATGCAACCCAACAACCTCTCTACAATTTCTGTATGAAAATTAAAAAAAAGAGTAATTGAACATAATCTAGGCAGCAATTACATTTCCTGTCACGTTACTGGGAAAACAAATTAGTAGTATACAAACACAATATCTTGTGTACAGAACTGAAAAACAGATATGGAGGAAAAAAAAACATTTCAAGTGTGTAACAATTGGTTGGTAGATATTTCACTTGCAATGATTCACCCATTGGCCAGCTGTTGCTTTGAATTAATTTCTTTAAAATGCTCTTCCTTCCCCACGGCTCTCTATTTCTGTTTACAGTGACAATGCCCTGAAGAGAGAGGCGACAAGGACAATGTGCAACACCCACAATGATGTTCCTTTTATAAAGCTACTTTAACCTTCCCTAACCAGTGAACAATTACCTCATTATGCTGTTAAGCAAATATGAGGCCCAAGATATCTAATGCAACATGGTGAAATCAGTGAAAGAAACACTATAAATACTGAAAGTGTCCCCACATACACACTAGAAAGATTCAACAGTTAAAACACATGACCACAACATCGTCACCATGCTGTTCACTCCATGTTAAAATGCAAGTGTCAAGCAAACCAATAACTGCTGAGTAAATCACCTACATGAGCCATCCATCCTGTCATTATCTATACCCAAACCAAGGACCTTCTTGCTGTGTGATGATAGTGTTAAACACTGAGCCTCAGTGCCGTTCCACCTACATAGTGATAACTACATTGTGTGCATTCACACACAAAGAAGAAGATGCACTGTAGACGCACAAAAAGTGAGAAGTTCCTCCAGTCACTGACAGAAATGAGTTCTGGTACTGAAGGTGAGCATCATCGCTCGTTGAATAGGTGTTTGGGCGGCTTTCTTAAAATAATAATTAAAAGAATAACAGAGGCAGGAGCAGTGACAATAAAACCATTAATATTTGTAATAATTATAATTTCTTTATTCTGTCTATTTCAGCCACTTGAAGTCACGTTTGCAAGCAGCACTTCACTTACTACTAATGCTCCACGTGGATTGCTTTAAAAAAAAAAAATTAAGTTAAATTTTTTTTTGCATTGAGGGATGATTTGAGCTATTGAGGATTTTTTTTCTGCACCAGTAGCCATGTTTCCATTCACATATTTATATTCGCATTTTGAAGTATCACATTAGAAAAGCTGTATGGAAACGGAAAATTCGATAAAAAAAAAAAAAATTACGCTTGCTTGAGGTGGTTTTGGCCTTTATAAAAAAATAGTTGATGCGCTACATGGATTATGGAAACGCTTTTGCCAAATAAATTCAGACATAGGTAACATTTAACTCACATGACGGCAGATGTTCAGCTGTTTCTGATGTCACCGTCTTCCCAGATATTCCCATAACGGGAATGTTTGTCTAAGTCTTTGGACAACATGAAACATGGCCAATACTAGCTGACATGAAAGAACAATTACAACTTGCCCAACTGAAACAAATTCCTGAAGACCTCTCTCCATTTTTCTCCTGTATGGATGGTTAGATGGCCAAGCCGACTTGTTTTTATTTTGTACTTCTTCTACTCTGTTTACTGGCAGATTACAGCCATGCGTAACCAACAGCGCCACTTCTGACAAAACTACGCTGTAGCCCGGTGTATTCGCTCCAAGCCAGTTGATGGAAACACGCTTAATACACGCTTCTTTTTTTGCAACATTTCAAAAGTGTGCTTAATATTCGCTTGACAATTGAATGGAAACATGACTAGTATTTACTTAATTTATGAGTGATGAGGAAGTTCCAGTGACAAGATAAAGACTCTTGAATAGAGCACACATGAAGATCCTGACTACAAGCAGCCAAATTCCTATCTTTATTTTCACAAACAACATAATTTCTGACTCTTTCAGTAGAAAACACAGTGAATGTTATTGTTTGTGGCAATCTCCACTCATCAGTCCAACCTCCAGCCTCCTCCTCTCACTGTAACTCTCATCTGAGCGTCCTTACATGCGTATGAATTAGCACTACGGCATTACGGTCCACAGTAACTCTTGTGCACAATCACAAATCAAACCATTTGCATGGAACGAGATGAAGTGTGTGGGGGGGATCTCGGTCTTTTCAGACCATGAAACTGACTCATCTTCATGTAAGCGAGTCGAGCCCCGGCACGCTGATTGGTTGCGTACAGCATTCGCGTGTGCGTACACACACAAATGCACATAACCGCACACAAGCACACGCAGTGAGATCCACCCCAGGCTCTTTAGAGCGAGCATTAGTCACTCCACATAAAAGCATGTAGTCACTCCAAAGCAGGAGAGCGGAGAGGACGAGTGGGAGACGAGGTCTGTAGAGGTCTGGTCATGGCAGCCATTTTCCAGCACGTACAATCGCTGCTCGGGCAGGACAAAAGCCGAGAAAGCTTTAGTGTTGGAGAGCCGGGCTCAAGTTTACATAACAGTGATCAATACAGGAGGAGACGCCCCCCTGATCCTGGCTCATCTAGGATTTATGTTTTCCGTGTCCAGGCCGGCCTAGACTGACCGTGGGGTGAAACTTGAGGTCGTCTGACTCTAATAGATGTTGACTGCTCACGTGGCACTTACATAACTGGATATTACCTATCAGCATTTAACATTAAGGGTCGTCGGGCTGTCCAGAACTAGTGGAAAAAAATACTCGGGGTGTATTCAGTTGTATGTAGCGATGACTAATGCTCTGATTTGATCTGAATCTTGGAGTTGTCTCTAGTTTAACAGCAACACTAGTGAGTAATATACCATGCGTCTGTAATGCCTGCTAGATAATGGTGATATACTACTCACTGATAGCGCTATCAAACGCTGTGAGATGTAATCTTTGAAACATTTTGTCAAGCTGCTGCTATCAGACAGACCAAGAGGAAATGCGATAAAACCAAACAGGTTTTGGAGAAAAAGATAGAAGCAGAAGTGGGATTGTTACTAATGTTCTGGACTGTGCAGCATAATATGGTGTGTGATGAAGAATCAATGTACTGTTCAGTGCATCGACATTTCCGTCTTCACTGCAGACACTAGAAAAAGTTAAGGAGTTGCAGCAAACTGAGTACAAAGATTTCCTGTTAATGTACAGTTTATGTAAGAGCACTCTATTCTGGCCTTAAAGAGGACCTGTTATGCTCATTTTGTATTTTGGGTTTCTACTAGGGCTGTCGAAGTTAACATGATAATAACGCGTTAACGCGATTTGTTTTAACGTCACTAATTTATTGAACGCATTAACACAACTTACGATTTTTAGATTGTAGTGAGCTCAGTTTTAAAGTTTGAGTGAAGACTGGCATGGCCATATTCAAAGGGGTCCCTTGACCTCTCACCTCAAGAAAATATGTTCTATGGGTAGCCACGAGTCTCCCCTTTACAGACAGGCCCACTTAATAATGCAGTTTGGAGCAAGTCATAGTCAAGTCAGCACACTGACAAACTGACAGCTGTTGTTGCCTGTTGGGCTGCAGTTTGCCATGTTATGATTTGAGCATATTTTTTATGCTTAACGCAGTACCTGTGAGGGTTTCTGGATAATGTTTGTCATTTTGTGTTGTTAACTGATTTCCAATATAAATATATACATATATTTGCATTTAGCAAGCATATTTGTCTACTCCCATGTTGATAAGAGTATTAAATACTTGACAAATCTCCCTTTAAAGGGACTATTTGTAACTTTTTAAGCGTATAAATGTAGCAGGTCGCCACACATGCGCGCTCGCATATGCGCGTTCGCGTGTGGCCGCTGCCTCCCCCCCTCTGCCTGCCTGCCTTCACTCAGACAGCGCGCGCGTTTTCAGCTCGCTTCACCTCTAGACGTGAACGCGCGCTCACTCCACACTGCAGAAGAGTTAGTTTAGCTCTGAGAATATCTAGTGAATGTACAGCGGACGTTTGTGCTCGTCTCCGGCTGCGGGCGGAGAGAGCAGGGAGACACGCTGCAGAGCCCCGCTGCATCAGCATGCGCTGAGGCAGGAAAAGCCAACACTAAGATCAGATCTAAATCATGTTCATGGAGAGACCTTCGTCTGGTCAGCTAACATTACTGCCAAGCAGCTGAAATATAGAGTGATATTGTGGTTTTAGCTGACGTGTGTCGCCTCACTGTTTTGAGCGATGCTCGTTCAGGTATATTTAGAGCGAGCAAGCGCGAGCCCGACGCTGACTTTCGTTGACTTAACGGCTACAGGTGTCGCTGTTAAGAAGCATTTCTGAAAGTTACAAATAGTCCCTTTAAGGTACATTTTGAACAGATAAAAAATGTATTTTCGATTAATCGCGATTAACTATGGAAAATCATGTGACTAATCATGAATAAATATTTTAATCGATACAGTCCTAGTTTCTACTAGAACATGTTTAGATACTTTAATGTTCAAAAACGCTTCTTTTTTCTCATACCGGCTGTGGTGCAGCACCTCTTTTCACCCTCTGTCTGAAACCACCCGGTCTCACGGGTACGCCGCTTTTCGCATGTCATTTGTATGCCATATGACATTATCCCTTACTTGTTTGAGGGCGTGCCAAACTAGCCGCTAGGCACGTGTGCAAATATGTTACTTGGTGACATCACCACAGTACGGAAGAAAAGGCAGGACTTCAAGCGAGGCGTTTCAGGCAGTTCAGGGCAGTGCTTCTGTGGGGGAGAGGAACTCCCTTTGGCGTGGACTTTGGGCTTTGTAACTTTTTACATGCACACAAAACTATATAACACACTAAAGGAAAGGGAAAAAGCACAAAAGCATAATAAGTCCTCTTTAACTGGCAATCCTACTTTTATTGTGGTAACTACTAACAGTTAGCTGTTAAGCTGGTGTGAGTGAAGTAAGCTATCTGCAAAGTGAGAAGGACACTGACAGATTTCTGGAAAGGTCCTCAGTGAAATATGTTTCTTGGCTAGTTTGATCGGTGAGAGAGGTGGTGTAAATCCTCTTGCATGTCCATCATCTTGCACGAATCGCTCAGTCAAATAGAGATGATGTGCGCTGAATGATTCATTGGCTGACATACAGTAAGCACCGCTTGTCAATATCCCGACCGCTGGATTTTTAGCCATTAAGGGCTTCTAAACAAGTTGACAGATACATAACCCTAATATATCATTATATTCTAAGGTTGGTAAAGCATATTTATTAGCAAGCAGTTGCCTATATACACATGCAGGAGAGAAGGAGCAACCTTATCATCCCATTGGAGTTGTGTATAAATATCTGGGTCTTTAAATTTCTTCACCAGCTAGTCTTTAGCTTTGTCTGTCTGCTGTTTGTTGCAGGACAGGTAGTGTACAGTGGGTTTATCAGAGCTTGTTTGCTGTAAATGGGATTGATGAGTGTGATGAAACCATATAGTCAATTTGCAGCCTGTTTATCCAAATCAATCAGCTGAGAGAGGCTAGACAGCTCTGTTGAGTTTGTAATACCTCTCTGCCATTTGAATAATAATAAACAGCATTCATTAGTGGACCTTTAATTTTGGTTAATAATACTCCTTATCATCAAATTAATCACACTATTCAGTCCAGTAGTCTCCAAAAACATAAAAACATACCTCCTCACTGCTGCTTCAACACATTCCAGTCTGATGCTTATGAGAAATGACCTTATAAGGAATTAGTTGTACTGTAAGAAGTTATGTTGCTAAAGTTGAGGCTGCGTGAGAGGTACGTATGCTGTAGCCTAATATAGCAGGCCTACATTAATAATGTAATTTGACTCATCATTAGTCAGGGCCTCTCTGAAGCCTACTCCTGTTATTTAGGATACATTATTCAGGAGTGTATGTCCGAAGAGCAGATGTGTTGATTGAAAAAAGCTACACGCTTACAAGGTAATTTTCAACTGTGGACTGCAGCTAAAATTTAAATGTGCCTTGCAAAAAAAACAAAAAAACGTGTCATATCACATCCAGACTGACGGGCACATTAATGTGACGCGCCGCCGGACCTCATCATCGCCACGTCATAAGGTCGGTTTGTCCTACGCGAGTCCTTGGTACAAAAGGAGAATTTGTCTGTTGTCTCATCTAATCATGAGGTATTTTTAGACAAACTGTTTTTAACAGCACACGGTCGCCACTTAACTGCCGGTCTGATAGCCGCTGATCCAAACGAGAGATTATGAAAACAAAGATAAAAATCAAATGAATCAATAATGGATTGATCTTTTTCACAGACAAAGACAGTCAAAGGTTTGAGAAAACCAACTTTTTCTTTTCAAATATTTCCACATCCAACCTTCAAAATAAGAAAGTGTAAGTCGTAAGACATACATTTGCATATGTTATTTTACACTACCAAGTAATTTTAGCTTTGATAAGACAAACTGATGTGACTCTAATGGGCCTCATCTAACATTACATAAGCAAAGACAGGATATGACCACATATTTCCAAGCAACTTGAGAGTTTGTGTATGTACAATTTCATGACTGTATATAAGAAATGGACGTAGTCACCGTGACGTCACCCATTGGTTTGTGGACTGCCATTTTGAAGCCTCGAGTTTGGCATTTTGGCCGTTACCATTTTGGTTTTTGGCCGTCGCCATCTTGTTTTTTTGCAACCAGAATTGACACGAGAGGGTGGAGCTAAGTACAGCCGAGCGCTGAATAACACATTTTAGGCAAACTAAATGTTACAATTAACTTTCATGAACTGAAAACACACTGTGAAAGGATTAAAGACACCAAGACCGGACAACGCCGTGGTAGCGACCTGTAAATCACAAGGTAGCCACGCCCTAAAGCATCCCCTGCTTTATGGTCTATTTGACTCTAAACGGGACCAGAATTAATTAAATGAACATCATGCTGTATTGAAGAAGTCTTGAAACTAGCAATTGAGACCATAAAGTCATGTTTACAATGTTTACTGAGGTAATAAATCAAGTGAGAAGTAGACTAATTTTCTCATAGACTTCTATACAATCAGACTTCTTTTTGCAACCAGAGGAGTCGCCCCCTGCTGGCTATTAGAAAGAATGCAAGTTTAAGGCACTTCCAACTTTGGCTTCACTGTTCAGACCCAGAAGTTGCCCACTGGCCTAAACCCACTTTTTGAAATTCCATGTAGTGCTTTTTAGTGCTACAATTTCCAAATAAGTGATATATGTAGCTCAAACCAACCTGATGAGCAGCACGGTATGGCCTTGTATAGCAACACCTATGTTTGGTGTGTAAAGTACGCTTATTTTGCGCATTATTTCCATGACATCATGTCATAACTGGCTGCGACCAACACAATGCTCAACGCCCCATTTTGAGTTGAACTTTTGTTGGACAACCGGTTTCTATTTATTCCTGTCACTTGCTTTGAAAGTGGCGCAGTGGACGCGGAATGGCTGATTCATGAAGTTGAAGGAGGCAGCTGGCTGGAGGGAGATTGCCAGGAGGTCGCCTGACAGTTTCCTACTTGCACTTTGTACCAAGTGGTTACGTCTCCAGTCTGATTTAAAGCGCACAGCTGATAGGAACGTGGTTTGTCTACATGACGTAACGTAATGCTTGCTGTTAGGACACGGTGTCTGTGACCCCCGACATGCGGTGCATTCAGTGCGCGTGAGGCAGACAGCTGCGGTAGTGCTGCTTTTTTCCCCCACAATCGAATATTAACTTGCATATTTGAATATCTGTTTTTTGTACAATTCAAATATATATTTGAATTTAAGATATTCGTTGACAGCCTTAATCTACACAGGACATATTTCATGAAGTCGAACAAAAAAACAGCACCATCTGATGGCAATTTGGACAACATTATGTTTTACTGTTTGACAAACTTTCTTTACATATAATGCTGACACTTTATGGTGACACAATGCTATCCACAAACATGATCTGCTTTTCTCTGCACTCTGCATCACCTGCAGTGACTAATATCACTGATTTATTCCTTTATTTAGTCATTTCTCTAATCCTCTTTTCAAACCCTTGTTTTTGTTGAAGAACAAATTGCTGAAGGGTGTGAACGAAGAAGCGAATTTATCTTTTTTCGTCTCGAGAGCTACCACTTCTATGTAGGGAATCTCATACTTTGATATATTGCTGTCAAAGATTTTTCACTTTGAATCAGCGCTGATCTACTGTGCACACAAATCCCTTCTCCTCAGGTTTATCTTGAATTACTTTATAAACGTCACTATTTTGTGGACTTTATTTAGCATATTCTGTATGTTCTCTTAGACCGAGATGTCAAGCAAACATCGGACTTCTGCAGAAGTCCAGGTCAGTCCTCTCCCATTCATGTTAACCTGTTTTTTACCTGTGTCCATCTCAACAAATGCTCACACAGGCAGCCTGCATTTTGGTTTGCTAGGAAACGGTCCGAGACCACCTCTCACAAGCGGTCTCGGACCGGTTGTTTTGGTCCGCACCAGAGTACGATTACTGCGTTCACAACTGCCCAAATGAACCGCACCAAAGTTAAAATGGACTAAATGTTGTCTTGTGAAAGCTCCTTTAGAGATCTAAATGTTTACATTACATGACTCCTGAAGTGCATGCATGGCTATCGACTTCACTCTCCCAATGATTTTGTAGACACATTATACATATCAATGAGGGTGTGTGTGTGTTTCATGATTCCCACAGCGTGATCAGCATCTGCGGCCCCTCAAAAGTTTACAGGACCAGCAGGGCGCCGGTCCTCTGCTCACCGGCTCATCTTCACGGGGAGCGGGAGAGAAAACTTTTTTATGGTAGAGCAGCTGCTCCATTTAATCATATCTCAAGCTTGTTCATAAAAAGCTGCAGTGCTGTTAGGTTTTAGGTAGCACTCTGGAAAATGAGGGGAAAAAAGCCTAAACTTGATATGACAAATCTTTGAAATGCTTACCTTTCCCAATGCCATAACAAATCTGTAATCCTCTGTTGCCCCAGATTGTCTGTGTGTGACAGCAAACTTAATCAACATTTTGACCACACATACCTCTGTGTACACTGCAGGTACACTGACAGTATACCTCATCGTATTGTAAATATTGATCTATGCTTTATTTTATATTCGCCATTATTTTGGAAGCTATAAAACCGAATCAGCACTTCTCTGTTAAACATGCAACAACCGCTGTTTTTTAATAACTGTAAGGCAATAGCGTGAGCATACAAAAGCAGCTGATTTTGATGTGCGTGTAGAAACCCAACACGTAGGCACATGTGTAATTAACAATACAATCTACATGTCTATAATGAAGTAACATAATAAAGCCCGGGATGCTGTTGTCAGATAGATAGAGGGGATTCAGTGGTGGGTGCAAAGAATCAGGTTGCTACCCTTCAATAGAGGGACATTGTGTAACTGCTACATGGAAACCACAAGCTGGTTTAAACTTACACTGGGGCTGTAATCCCAAGTGTGCTTTATTAACGGCTCTCGTCAGACCCGGCTGTGAACATTTTGTTTATGTGGAAAATGGAGAGGTGACAAAAAGTCTTTGTCCAGTACATGATGGTGTGGAGTGACTGAGATGTTATTGTGGACCAGATGGTTAGTCAAGTTGTCCAGTTTGTTACACAGCACATATGCAATTTACATCGATAGTGGTGGCAGATTTACCATCGAGATTATTAGCAATTTTTTAGTCTTTGATCTCAGGCAAGGTAAACAAAGGCAGGCTTTTTATTTCTAGTCAGTGACCGTTGATTTTGTCTGAAATGGCAACTGTCTCTGGCAGATTTTGTAAACCTGTAGTCAGCTAGCTAATTAATCTAACGTTAGCTCCATTAATTGGGTAAAACGACTGCTGGTAGTAGGCTAGTTAGCTGGACATTCTGACAATTGCAGCCTAATTTAGAACGATAATTCCTTTTAACGGCAATTAAAAGGATTTTTCTTTAACGCATCAATGACATCGATCTTTCGGAGGTTGTGGCGGGCTCAGTTTTAAAGCTACAGTGAAGATACATCTTCAAGATAGCCTCATATAAAACTAGAAAACCTAAGGAACCTATTTGTACCAACCATGTCAGCTTGTTGCGAAGGAGGTTAAATAACACTCCAAACTGTCATGGCCATTTTCAAAGGAGTCTCTTGACCTCTGACCTCAAGATATGAGAATGAAAATGGGTTCTATGGGTACCCACGAGTCTCCCCTTTACAGACATGCCCACTTTATGATAATCACATGCAGTTTTGGGGCAAGTCATAGTCAAGTCAGCACACTGACACATTGACAGCTGTTGTTGCCTGTTGGGCTGCAGTTTGCCATGTTATGATTTGAGCATATTGTTTATGCTAAATGCAGTACCTGTGAGGGTTTCTGGACAATATTTGTCATTGTTTTGTGTTGTTAATTGATTTCCAGTCATAACAATATACATACATTTGCATAAAGCAGCATATTTGTCCACTCCCATGTTAATAAGAGTATTAAATACTTGACAAATCTTCCCTTAAGGTACATTTTGAACAGATAAAAAATGTGTGATTCATTTGCAATTAATTGCAACTAATCATGGGAAATCATGCGATTAAATATTTTAATGGATTACAGCCCTAATAAACACACTTTATAATCCATTCCTAACCATTTACCTTTTGTGTTTTTGGTTTTGGAAAGAGTATATCCCCCATTATCCAAACTCTTAAAATCCTAAACTTGACAGGCCTGCAATGCCTAGTTACGGTTGCTAAGCTATGATTGGATAATCTTTGTCCATGCAGGTCATGCTTTCTCACCTGGTTAAAAGCCTGTTATCTTCATCTCACTACTCGCTGCCTTTGGCTCTCTTTCTCTCCGTTTTTTTAGGTTTGGACAGCAGCTCAGCTATAATCAGAGTCAAACTGCCTGCTTGAGTTGAAATTGATGAATGAATCCTGTCCTCTTTGTACCATTTGTTAATGATTTTACAAGAAGGTAACTTGAGCCGAGTCGTTTTTAAAAGGGACAACAATTATCGTAAATACTCACAGGATGACAACAGCTGGGATCGTGTATTGTGTGTGTTGGCAACGCAGACAGGCCTTTATCAGGCCTGATTAATGATTTGGCGAGACAGATGAATGGAGAGACGTTCCAGCCTCATGAAATTCCACTCTGCCTTTTTTTGTTGTTGTTCTTTTCTTTTCATGTTGCTTTGGTTACTTCCAAGGAAAATATTTAATCAGTGAGGCATGACGGCTCATCTATGAGTAGATTATTTACTATAATTACTTAAAACAGTACATTCTTTACTCAAACAAGCAGCTGCTATTATTTTGTTCCAGTCTATGCAATTTTGCTTGATTAACGATTTTTCCAAAAAATCATTATATTTATCAAAAAAATGACTGGTTGGCTGGATCAGTGGAAAAACTGTGACAGAAATAAGAACATTCCTGCTCAAACTCCCATTTGTATTTTGTAGGCAACAATGTGCTGGTACCAAGTTTAAATCTCCTAAACACCCGTGGTGATTTGACTTATCTATCTGATTAGATCTGTCCTCAGGACTGTGTGTGGGCATGTACAGTACACATTGATTGACATCTCCCTCTCTCTGTTACGGTGGCACACTTTACATCTTTATAATACTATTAAGTTGAGATACACAGCAGCCTGCATTGCCATAGTGCATCCACATGGTAAAAACATGTAAAACATGTTGAAAATGGTAAAGAGCTATTGTTCTCTTGACCTCTATGGAGCAGTGGTGGAATGTAACTAAGTACATATACTCAAGTGGTGTAATTAAGTACAGTTTTGAGGTTTTCTTTACTTTAGTATTTGAATTTTGTGCTACATTATTCTTCTACTGCACTACACTTCAGAGGGAAATATTGTACTTTTTACTTCACTACATATATCTGAAAAGTAAAGTTACAAACAATATATATGATCAACTTAAATATTCTTCATGAGAGGTTAAACGAACCAAGAGTGTATAAAGTAGTTATAATTAGCTCCACCTCAACCAGCTGTTCCAATACGTATGATGATATATCACTCTCAAAGGGGCAGCTCTGCCTGTACCTTTACTTTTCAGTACATTTTGCCGTTAATACTTTTGTACTTTTGAATGCAGGACTATACTTGTATTTAGTATTTTTGCGGCGTGGTATTGATACTTTTACTTAAAGCTGCAGTAGGTAGAAAGGGAGCAAATGTGATTAAAAAAAGGTTATTTTTATAAACGGTCACTACATCCTGACAGTAGTGCATGAGACAGTTAATCTGAAAAAAATCATGTGCCTCTGTGTCCTCCGGTGCTCCTAATGGCATCTGTAAGATTTCACAGAGCGGAGGAAAACAACCAATCAGAGCTGATCTGGAGCCTGTCGTCTCTGAGCAACTGTCAATCACTTGCAAACTCCGACCAAACGGTCAAACTAGGCCGCGCTGATCAAATGTGAATAAATATTATGTTACTGTAATGCCTATTTCTCTCCTCAAATGTTTTCAGAAACATCTTGTAGTGTACTGTTTAGCTGTAAAATGAGAACGTTTGTGACCCGGCATTCATGTTGAGATCAGTTGAGGAAATACAAAGCACCGCCCGCCAGCCGGAGGACAGCCAATAGGAACGCTCTCTCTCTCTGAAATGACCTGTGATTGGCCAAATTCTCCCGTCACGTGCTAGATTTTCTAAAGCCTGAAAACAGAGCCATGAGGAGGTGCAGAAGTCTAGTTTTCTCTCAGAACACTTGTATTACAATATGCTGAATTATTATTTTGAATTTTTGACAAATGATGCTAAAAACTTTCTGCCTACTTTAAGCTTTAAGTATAAGATACGACATACTTCTTCCCAGGGCTGCAACTAACGATTATTTTCATGGTTGATTGATCTGTTGATTATTTTCTTGATTAACTGATTAGTTGTTTAGTTTATAAAATGTCAGAAAATATTGAAAAATATCGATCACTGTTTCCCAAACCCCAAAATGACGTCCTCAAATGTCTTGTTTTGTCAACAACTCAAAGATAGTCAGTTTACTGTCACAGAGGAGTAAAGAATTACGATTAATCATTAATTTAACAGTTGAAAACTAATCAATAAATTGTTGCAGCTCTACTTCTTCCACCACTGCTATGGAGCAATGCTTTGATGTGTGGGTCCCCATTTGGTTTGTATCGGCCACACGCACAAAGACGCACACACGAGCCCACAAGCATGCATGTGACACAATACACATTCCTGCCAATGGTTTCACTGTTCCTCTGATCGATGGGCGGTGGTGGTGATGTGGCAAGAAAAGCAGCAATGCACCAGCAAAGGCATGTAGAGAGGAAGAGGACTGCAAGCTTGCAAATATGTAATCAATGCAGGAAGGAAATTCTAATATAATCAGCCATAATAACTATAAAAATACTTCTGTTGGTGTAAACTGCCTTTAGGAATTCAAAGTTGAGAAGTCAAATACAAAACACAGAGTCTGCCCACGATGCACTATTATTACAGTAACAACCTGCCACTAAATTTCACCGTCTATTCTCACCTCTGGAAATAGAACGATACTTTTCATCCCTTCTGATGCCATATCTGTGATCAGTGTTTCATGTCCTACTGCTGTACCATAAACATTCAAAAGCATTACAGGAACACATTATGAAACTTCAGGCTGTTCTCCTAAACTTAACCAAGTATTTCAAGCGTAGTTATTTTAACCCAAATCACGATCTTTTCCTAAACCTAACCTAAGTAGTTTTGTTGCCTAAACCGAACGCAGTTAAAGCTGTGAGGACAGAAGTTTATTTTGAAAAGACTGTATGCATGTAACGAGCGGAAATTGACACGTGTTGCTGGACATTTGTAGGAAAAAGCACGAAAAATTAGGAATACATTTTCGTAAGATATACGAACCGTTACATGAGGATACATTGACATGTGGTTAGTTGTAAAAAAAGAAATAAGAAAAAAAGAGCTCTAAAAAGTGCCATCAATTTTAGGCTGGAGGAAGAGAACAATGAAACAAAAATAATTAATAATAAATAATAAAAATATCACAAATTAGCCTCAGGGGGCTTTACAATCTGTACAGGATGTGACACCCTCAGTCCTTTACAGTACGACCCTCTCATCAGATGAGGAAAAACTTAACCAAAATAACTTTTAACTGGGGAAAAAATTAAAGAAACCTCAGGAAGAGCAACAGAGGAGGGATCGCTCTTCTAGGACGGACAGACGTGCAATAGATGTCGTGTGTACAGATAACTCCACGAAATACAACATAGACAATCCATATGACAAAATAAAATGATATTTACTGTGGTCTACCTTAACTGATATAAACTCCGTAAACTCTCTGAATAATAACACACTTCAACAGGGCCGCATTTAACTCCAGCCTTCAAAAGAAAACTAAAGTTCTCCAAAACCGCTTCAACAAAAGCTATAAATTATAACCTTCATGAAGGTAGGATTTATTGCAGGACTGTTGAATTAGTTTTAGCTTTGTGTATAGGGGTCATAACCATAATCGTAAACTGTAAGTACTATCGTCTTGACTCCTCCAAAGTCTAAAGACATGCAGGTCAGGTAAACTGGAAGCTATAAATTATTTTCAGGAGTGACTGAAAATTAATATAAATGTGTTTCTCTCTCTTTATTTTAGCTCTGTGAATAACTGGCAACCCGTCCGGAGTGTTCCCTTCCTCTCACCAAGTCTATGCCGGGATGGGTTCCAGCCGGCTGTGACCCTGGACAGGTTTAAGCGGATGTAGAAGATGGATGGATGTCTTGGCTGCAGGTAGGAGTCGTTTTCTGATCGTCTAAATGAGCCCTTTGTCAGCAGGGTCAGCTGTGACTTTGACCTCTGGTCGTCAGCAAAATTTGGCTTTTGCTATGCAGAGCAGGTTGTTTCAGTCTAGAAGAGTCGACCGTCACATAAAATATGGACTGTGGGGTGTGGGGTGCCTGGTGCAATAAAACATTTAGATGCCAGTGTGATAACCACAGTGGAAACCCTGAACACTGGCCTGTTGCATTTAATATACACAGTTGGAAAAAGATCTGATTAACTCTGAGACATTTTAGTCTGGAGCTGTTTTCGCCAGCGTATGACCATCAAAGCTACAGATATCCTCATGTATCATGAGCTAGTGGATTCCACATACACACTCACTGCAGAAAGGCTGCACACTGGTTGAAATAACCACATTTTTGACTATACTTTTAGTTTTATTTGAGCCTTTGTACTGGTTGAACTCTACATTCTTCAGAAAACAAACAAAAATTTTCTAACATGTGCAAATAACACAGTTATGAAAGGCACTTCACAGAAGTTTGGTCGAGTCAAGAGATTGCAGGACTGTCTATCCCACCAGAACGCTTACAGTATGTTCCGTGTGTGGGCCCCTATTTAGCCCACGCACACACATCCCCCCCCCCAAGCCAGGACAGGTGACGTATAAAGAGCGACAAAGTCGGCGTTGGAGGCCGGGGTGGACGGATGGGCAAAAAAATAAACAAAGAGACTTTTACCCAGGAGACAGCTGTTCGTGTCCCGTGTGAAACCAGAAGTCAACGTTGACTTATTTGTCACATAACTTCCGTACTTAAGTTTAACGCCACTTCCGTAGTTATTTTAACCCAGACCATGATTTTTTCCTAAACCTAAAAAAGTAGTTTTGTTGCCTAAACACCGCAGAGGCTTGTGCAGGCGCACTGATCGCTCATGTTGCTGGACATTCGTAGGAAAAAGCATGAAAAATAACTTTTCATAAGATATCACACAAATCATTGTATGAGGATACGTTGCTATAAGGCATAGCCTTAAGATGCTGGTGCCACTTTATATCAGGGGCCTTTGGGGCCTCAGATATTCTGGGGTAGTTTCCCACTTTGCCCGGCTGGTAATCCAGTTTTGGATCTGTGTTGTACAATTGTGCCTCTGACCATTAAGAGCTCATTCTACAAGAAAACCTGAATCACTGTGGTTCACTATTGTGTATAGGCTACTGTGTAGTAGAATGGAGCATTGTAAACAACATTTGTCAATGAGCAGTCCATCCACCGGAGTATAATACTGTAGCTGTGTCAACACCTCTGAGAGCGGTGACTTCTTATTACTTTTATTATCAGCAAGTCTGTCCGTTCAAATCAAATGATTAAATCAACTATCATTTAGTCCACATAAGACATAAATATTGACAAACGCACATCTAATATAGTGTATATAGCTCCCATAACCTAAAGTCATATCTTCAAACTGTTTATTTTGTCTGACCAACAAGACAAGAGTGTATGGATGAAGCATTAAGTTGTTAAATTTGACTCATTTACTCTCTATGCTCTCTATGCTTCGTAACGTTACTACTCCACTGCTCGTTTAGCCGTTATTGAAAAGCTAAGTGAATCCGCGACTTGCTGCAAGTCGGTCGGAAGTTAGCCTGCTACAACGGTTGCAATGGCAACGGTACTTGAATGCCATTGTCCGTTCTACTCCTATTCTATGTCTACGAAATGATCACACTAGAGAAGCTACAAGCAGCAAATGTTTGGTGTCTGAGTGACTCCAACTGTTGATTGATTAGCAAGACTGTCAACTCGCCTGCCTTCTACTATTATTACATGACCTCGTCTGACATTATGTACCGCACGCTCACTTTCTTTCCACCTCTCCTCTGTGTCCTCTGACAGGCATGGAATACCTTTTGAGAAATAACCATAAATAACTCTCACTTTGTCACATGGCCCGGCCATATGGTCTAAATCTGCACTACAAAGAAGACTTTACGACGCACGTGACAATAGGAAGCTATGAGGAGTCGAAACCATTCAGCTCCGTTCTGTGGCTCAGGATGATACGGGCTGTTTTCACAGTCGGCTCAGCAGCTACAGGCCTAAGAATATGCCTGACCCACACACTTTGCTCGGAAAATGTTTTGGATTGCGCCTCTTGCCATAAGCCACATTATGTAAGTGCTAAGTGTGAGGTATCAAGAGGAGCTGGCACCCTGCCAGGATGCTGTGTGTGTTTGGTTGTGGGTGCAGGTGTTGGAAATATCTTGTATGAATAGTTCCTCTGAGGATATAAACACACAGTGTAATAAATTATGATATACTGATGCAGAGATAATGTGCTGAGAAGCACTGATGCAGGGAGTGACGGCGTGGATATATCTACTGTATGACTGTGATAAAAGTTGCCATATATGTAAGCACACTATATTGTATCTTTTGATGCATTTCATCAAAGCACTGCAAAGTACTGTGAAGTTACATTTTGGCTTTTTAACTTTTCTGAGAGCAACAATTGTAATGTTTTCACAACTTTTTCCCAAAATATGAGAACCCAGGACTCTCATGACCCCAACAGTTCAGAGAGTTTCCTTGTACTATAAAGAAATGCTGACATATTTCAAAATGATATTTTTTGTTCTTGTATTAGTTTATTTATTGAATAAATTACATTCTGCATCTTTTGTGATACCATCTGTAAATCAGGTGACCCCATGTGGAACAAACTTTGCTCTACTTAAATATTAACTTTGGTATTTTTCAACCTGGATCCTATCATTTCTGAAATCGGTCCAGTATTGAGGGAGAGCGCTGTCGACGGCAGCTGCTCACGGGCCGCAATATGGTGCTATTGGGGCAAGCTGGCACCGTCATTTACGTCCACTAAAAGTGCTTGTTTTTGCCATGACAGGCTCTGATTGTCATTTTACGTATCTGACATTATGGAAAGTCTCGTTCAAGGGAAGTCTTGTTCTGAAATCTGGCAAGGTGACGTGTTGTGGAATAGAGGAATACCTCCATGGTGGAAACGTGAGTGCCAGCTGGGCAGTTTGTTGTGTTGGAGTACAGAAAGCATAGCTTAGTGTTTTTCTAAAAGATTTTCAATGTCAGGGCTGAATATTTAGTCTTTGAAGTTGATGGCCGTCCATATTTATTTGAGCCAGAGTATACGAATATTCAGATTTCACAACGAGACTTCTCCTTGAGCAAGACTTGGACACGATAACAAACAGACCAGATCAAGTGAAAGGCAAGAAGAACGTTTTATTTCTCTGTGGGGTCCTTTCCATAATGTAATCAGACACTTAAAAAAGAAAATCTGAGTCAGTCAGTGGCAAAAACAAGCACTTTTAGTGAACGTAACATTACATTGAGGCTGCTCACTGCCCTCGTGGCTGCCAGCTGCAGCACTCTCCCTCAATGTTGGACCAATTTCAGAAATTGTTGTCCCTATTAGTCACTTAGACACAAAAACATGGGAAAATAGGGTCCAGGTTGAAAAATACCGAAGATACCCTTTAAAGACTCCTCCACTCATGTATTAAGACATAAAATGCTTTGTGTAATAATTTGTGTCGAATATAATTTTGCCACAGAAAAGTTCAATTACCCATCTTAAAAAACATTTCAAAAGTTTTACTGCTGGACACAAGATGTCTCCTTACTCCCCTTTAAAGTCCACTCTCAGTGTTTGTGCACTGGAGGCCTCAAGTTTCCACAACACACTTGTGTAGGTTTCATAATGGACCACCATAGGCTCCAAACTAGCTGTGATGTCATAAAAGAAAATGCTTGTATGTAGACGTCTTATATTGACATTTAAGGTGATCACAGAGAAACTTTCCTCCTTCAGCAGATGAATGTGAAAACAGTCTTCTAGCATCACATGCATCATTCTGCAAGGTGAAGCTCAAACATCCAATCAGCACACGTTTGAATGGAGCGGCTCTTTACGTTTACTTGTCACATTTTAAATCATAAAAGTCATGGTGATAAATGGAGTGAAACAATATATTCTGGCTTCATGTGTCACAATATCCTCATGATACACCTGCTATGAAAGGTGAGAATACCTTATACCCTATACCTTATTAATAAGAAGACAACTGCTCAGCAGAGACAAAACAAGGAAACTGAAATTAAAAAAAGCCACTATCAATCATCTTTTGATGAATATCCAACAAAGCAGGGAGTAAACTCTGCAGCACTTTAACATTATTTATATAACAACTGCATCATTTCAGACACTATTAATGAGCCATAAAGTCCTTTGTGGTGAATCTTCCAAACACCTTTTGGCATATAAGTTTCTCAGCAGGCTGACCTGATGTCCCCTTAGATAATTACAGCTATTATTATGAATGAGAAGGTAGTAGTATTGTTGGATATATTAGACCTGTGCAGGAGAAACATGAACTCATCACATGATGACTGGAATGAGCGCCATATTCGGCCTCTACAGTGTTTTTACGCACGCGTAATCATGCGTCATTTTCCGGACAAGGGCTCAACCAAAATAAAAGGGATATTGTTAAATATGCTGTATATCTAGAAACGATTTCAGGAGCATTATCAGCTCTCTCTCCATGACACCAGGAGTTGTTTTCATCATCACTGTCACACACACACACACACACACACACTCACGAGCTGCAGGCTACATACCTTGGAAGACATCCACATCCCGGAGGTCCTCTGATCTCGGAGATAATCATAGTCCTCTTGAGAAGAAAAAAAAAATTATTTTGTGCACGAAGTCCAACGGACAGAAGAGGAAGTTGCTCGCAAAACTCCCCTCCGATGAGTTTCCACAACAGAGTCGTTTTTGCTATAGCTTTCCATCTGCGTCCGTGTAAAGGGATATTGTCATTTTTGAGGTGTTTTTTATAAATGAAACTGGGGAAACTGTTGTCGCCAAGGCTCCAAAGCCTGTCCGTACAAAAACCTGGCTGGGCAAGTCATTTCTCCAGCCATTTTTAACTGATGTTTCCTGTGCTTAGCTCTCATATAGTGGCTCAACGACACAAGGCTTTTTGTGGAAAAAAGCATATTTGTGTATAGACTGTCATATAGAAATAATTGTAGCCCTGGTTTATTTGATGACTGCTAAATGCCATGTCTTATCAATGAGCTTTTTTTTGTTTCGTTTTAATTGTTGGAACACTAACAAATAAGTAAGTTATCTGTCTCAGGCTTTTCCTTTATTGGAGTCCAATTTTTTTTATTGGCAGCGTATGAGAGAGGTTTATTAATATCCTTAGTTTGCTCCCTCTGAGGAAGTTACTCAAACATTCTTCAGCTAAGTGGTCAGAGGACGACCAAATTATTGCCATTTGCATGGCCCTACAGTTTCTGTCTCTGAAATAAAAACCAGCAGCCAAACCCAGCGCAGATTCTACAGTAGTGCAAACAAATATATATATATTTTTTTACTTTATTGCATAACAGCAAACACGATCATCATCCTACCCTTTCTGTTATTGACTGGTGAAACTCATAAAGTGCGAATGCATAGCCTTAATTGGACGTCAGATTTGGAAGCCCGAATTAATTAATTAATTAATTAATTAATTAATTAATTGACCAATTAGGCAAAATATTGATCATAATTCTTCCTAAAGAGGACTTGGGAGAAACGACTGTTGTGAGATGGAGAGATTTTTGACAATTGGTGACCTGTGAGTGTGTGCGTTTGTGCTTGTGTGCGTGTCTGAGTCGTGCGTAAAACGTGTGTCTGTTTGGGTTGGACCACCTGCTGTTGGGCGAACAGTATCTTTATACTCTTTTTTAAGAAAAAACGGGAAAAACCTCAACTCTACTTGTAATCACACGTCAGTCTGAATGGATTTGGAGTTGGTACTGTTCCTCCTGCCTATGTCCGTGCCGTTTCCTTTACTGGGGCTCTTGTCCAGCCCGCACAGCGACTCCGTCACGCCCTCCTCCATCTCCATGTACTCCGCTTTGTCTCCTAGCGACGAGCCGGACGGAGAGCCTTTGAACCTCCGTAAAAAGTCCGGGAAGTAGGGGCATCCCGGCGGCATGCTCTCCGCCACCGGCGCCTGCTCGTCGTTATTATCCGTCTCCCGGTGGTAGAAGTAGTTGAAGTTGGACACTATCACCGGCACCGGCAGCGCGATGGTCAACACACCGGCGATGGCGCACAAAGACCCCACGATCTTCCCTCCCACGGTGATGGGCTTCATGTCGCCATAGCCGACCGTCGTCATGGTGACCACGGCCCACCAGAAGGCGTCCGGGATGCTGGTGAACTGAGAGGCGGGCTCGTCCGCCTCGGCGAAGTACACCGCGCTGGAGAAGAGGATGACTCCGATCACCAGGAAGAAGATGAGGAGGGCCAGCTCCCTCATACTGGCTCGCAGCGTGTGGCCCAGGATCTGGAGTCCCTTGGAGTGCCTGGACAGCTTGAAGATGCGGAACACCCTCACCAGGCGGATGATCCTCAGGATGGCGAAGCTCATGGCCTGCTGGCTGTCGCCTTGGTGCTGCGCCAGGTCCGTACCCAGGGTGATGAAGTAAGGCAAGATGGAGACAATGTCTATCGAGTTCATGATGTTTTTAAAGAAAGCCTGCTTGCTGGGACACGCGAAGAAGCGCACTATGATTTCAAAGGAGAACCAGATGATGCAGACCGTCTCCACGATGAAGAACGGGTCGTTGAAGGGAGTGAATCCGTGATCCGGTTCGGAGGAGGAGTTGAGTCGCGGCTGGAGATACTCCTTCTCATCCCTGAACTCCGGCAGCGTCTCCAGGCAGAAGATGACGATAGAGATGACTATAACGAGCACGGAGACCACCGCGATGCCTCTGGCCGGACTGGAGCTCTCCGGGTACTCGAAGAGGAGCCAGATCTGCCGCTTGAACTCGTCCTCCGGTAGAGGTTTCTCCTCCTCTTTAACAAAACCCTCATCCTCCCGAAACTTCAGGATCGCCTCGTCGCCGAGCTCGTAAAACTTCACCTCCTCGGAGAAGATGTCAAACGGCACGTTGGCGGGTCTTTTCAACCGGCCACCGGACTGGTAGTAGTACAGGATGGCGTCGAAGCTCGGCCGGTTCCGGTCGAAGAAGTACTCGTTCCTCAGCGGGTCGAAGTACCTGATCCGCTTGTCCGGGTCTCCCAGGAGCGTGTCCGGGAACTGCGCGAGAGTCTTGAACTGAGTCTCAAACTTCAGCCCGGACACGTTGATGACGACTCTCTCGCAGCAGCAGCCGCACTCGCTGCTGTACACGTTCTCGTAACCGGACTGAGGCCGCCGGTCGGTGAGCGACACCGTGTCCCCCTCATCCTCCATGGTGCACAGAAAACTAGACCTCGACCTCTTGCTCTCCCGGTCCCCCCCCTCCTCCTCCTCCTTCCCACCCTCTTCTTCCTCCTCCTCCTCCTCCTCCTCTCCCTCGGCCTCCTCCTCCCCCTCCTCCTCCTCCTCTATCATCATGTCCTCCTCGGAACCGAGCAGCGCGAGCTCCGAGTGGCGCAGGTCTCCGCCGAGCGAGGTCCGGCTGCGGCTGCGTCTCCAGCGTCCGACGCCGCGCTGCTTCTTCCGCTCTCTGACTACTCTCTTCTGCTGCTGCTGCTGCTGCGAGGAGGGATCCTGCTGCTGGTGCTGCGAGGAAGAGGAGGAGGAGGAGGAGGAGGAGGAGCAGGGGCACGAGGCGGTACCGCTGCTGCTGCTGATGTTGGCGTTCGTGGAGGAGGAGGCGGCGCGAGACTGATGCTGGCGGTTGTTAAGGAGATGAACGCTCGAGGAGGAGGAGGAGGTGGAGGTGGAAGTGGAGGAGGAGGTGGAGGTACCACTATCACCACCTCCACCTCCTCTACCACCACCACTGCCACCGCCGCTGCCGCCTCCCTCCGCGCCTCCTTCGGCCGCTCTCGACTGGGCAGCCGGCTGGCGCTCCCTCTCGCGTTCCCTCTCCCGTGCGCGAGCTTGGGCATATCCGTACGACGGGTGGCTGTTGCACCCGCCGTCCGCACCCACCATGGCAAACTCCATGTTTTGTTAAGTCAATTGTGTCCGTGGTGGATGCAGGCCAGAGGAGAAAAGTTACAGCAGCTCCGCGCGCAGCAGAGCACACAGAGACAATGAGGCATCGACCAATCAAGTTGTGAATATGGAGGATGTCAGAAGAACAAACACACCTCAATTAGGTCCATGCCGAGAGCAGTCAGTCCATGTGGCTCTACTTTACATGATAGGAGACATTGATCAGCCTGGCTTCCTGTTCAGGCACAGGCCTCCAAATATGTTATGACATCATTACCATATAACCCAAAATATGATGATGGTGATGGTAGGGCCGGTTAGCCTGTTACGCAGGCGCTCTGTGGCTCTGTGGCAAAACTTGCAGCGCCCTTTTTATTTGTTCAGCATTGTAAATCAGCAAGTCAACAAGCTACAACCAGAACAGAAACAGTCTCTCCTCCGGTTCCTCCGGTGCCCATCAGGTGGTTCATGTCTCCACGGCCGCGGCTTTGCGCCCAAATGCGTCTTTTGATCCTTCGTGGTCACTCCTGGTTGCCATTTTATATGATGAGATATTAAAAAAAAAAAGAAGCTGGATATCTTTGCTGTTATATTATGTAGCTCCGGTGAATGTGAAGGACTTTATTCCGGTTGACGCTCTCTGGAGCTGCGAGACAAAAGACAAGACAAGAGAAAACAGCAGTTAAAATATATCATAATGATGTCCATTGTTTTGGCGACTGCATAGTCCAGGATACTACGCATATTTTGCTATATAAGGGCGGTACAACTTCACTGGCATATTATTGTTGTTATTATTATTATTATTATTATTATTGATTGAAAATGGAGGCTTTCTGGTATGAATGCATGGAAGACGTTCAGAACAGACATTACGCATGACATTTCCTGCCCATTAAAAATCACCTCCCTTCATTCTGACATTCATACTTACATGTGGAGAAAAGGGGGCCAAACGAAATCGCCTCCTCTACAAACAAATCTGCTGGAAGAAGAAGAGGAGGAGGAGGGTGAGGAGGAGGAGAGGGAGGAAGGCTAGGTGAGGATGCAGTTCTTCGCTTCTGCCCAAATTCCCGTCTTGATTTCGGGGTGTAATATCACAGATCCCTCGTCGTATCCAACCAGCGACTATATCATCCACTACATCCATCCGTGCTCTGACGCACTCCGAGGAGGACACACTTTTTGGGGGCTGCGTCTCGACGTCTTGTCTCCAATTCAACAGGATCTATCTATCTATCGCCACTTCAGCCTCCGTTTCTGCTGCATCGTTCTCCCGGTATATACACTGGCAGCAATTATCGTTGAAGGGAGGTGAAAAAAAAAAAAAAGAGAAACAGAAGCAGGTGTGCAGAGAAGCGGCGAGTTAAGCATCAATGACAGCTCCAGCACGGTTAACGGAGACAAAGACGCGACGGTGGGGAAAAGTTGAGCTTCACGCAGTCGAGGGGTTGAGTCTGAGCATCACACATCTGTCTGTCTGTCTGCCGCTGGAGCCCTACCTATACTCCGGTATGCTTCCTATTGTGTGTGTGCGTGCGTGTGTGTGTGTGTGTGTGTGTGTGTGTGTGTGTGTGTGATGGAGAGCCTCGGTGAGGAAGTGGTTCGTGTACCGCAGCGCGTGCAGGCGGTGCTCGGTCCTCCCCCAGTGGATGCAGCCGGTCACTGCGCACCGTGCTACCTTGCTGCTGCAGTCTCAGTCTCACACCCGAGCTGAGCCTCTCCTCTGCCCTTCATCACCGCTGCTGCTGGGTGGCAACCGGTGGCCTTATTACCCAACACAAAAGTAACGCGTTACTCTCCAGTCATTCCTAGAGTAACGTTGATATTTGAGTATAGAGCTTAAAACGCTGCTTCACTCGCAGTTTTCCAGTTGAATCCACCCTCCCAACCCACCTAAACATTGCTTGTTTTTGTCCTTTTTTTTTTTGCCTTTTAGAAATGTATGCTGGAAGAAGCTGCCTGTATTTTTAAGTAATGCCCAGAAATATGTATTGATAACTTTTCCTTTCAATAGTTTTGTCTTCATCAAGTACATGACCAGAAATCAATAAAATAAATTTCACCTGAACCAGTGTGGGTCCCAAATCAGAGTTTACATTCAAAATGTGTGAATTCAAAGCTTTGAAAGTACTTTATCCTCGAATTATCATTAGTTTATCTATTTGAATTGGAATATTCTTAAGTGAATTCATTTATTCGTTCATTATGTTTTTACAGCGTCCCAGAACAGTTATTGTTAATAGAAAAACCTCCGAATGTGTCTTGACACTGTGGATTTAGAATCAGCAAGTAATGTTCCCTCTGTTACATTAAAATACAACTTTAGTGTTTATCAGAATCAGATCAGAAATCAGAAATACTTTGTTGATCCCTGGGGGGGAAATTGGGGTGTTACAGTTGCTCTTATATAAACATAAAAAATGTAAGAAAATAAATGAATTATGTACATAATGCCACAATATACAACACAATATATGTATAGACATATAAATAAATAAGAAATATGTGCATCAAACACATACAATATTAAACCACAGCGTAAATAAGTAAATACAAAATGCCGAAAAGTGGGATCTATTAAGTCTGTTAAAGACAAATGCAAGAATAGTATAAATAATAATTAAATAAGAATATTTCTTGAATATACAGTATCAATTCTGTGTTAATGACAGAGTATTGCACGGTTGAATTATTACAATTTCCTGTGCAGTATTGCACATAAGAATAAAAATAAATGATGGGGTTATAGCTGCTGACAGGGTTGAAATAAATCCAGGTCTATTGGTCTATTGACTCAGAGTGTCTGACACTCTGAGGGAGGAGTTGAAATGTGTGATGGCCGCAGGCAGGAATGACTTCCTGTGGCGCTCTGTAGTGCATCTCGGTGGAACGAGTCTAGCACTGAATGTTACCGTATGCAAATTACCAAAGTGGTAATTTGCTTTTGGCAAATCCTCAGCAGTATAAAACATGTAAAACATCACCTAAGACATGAATGACAGCCAAACAAGTGTTACTGATATGCAAGCTACATCTGCATAAAAGTGCCCTTCAGACAGTGTTGCTGCAGAGGAACATTAATGCTATAAACCAAAAGGAGGTACCATTTGTCTGATGTTTCTCTCTTACAGGCACAATCCCTAATCCTGAGAGTCGCCCCCCAACCAAACTAGAAAAAAAGGAATAAGATCTGGTGTCCTTCCTAATAGAAATGTTCCGATACCATTTTTTCCTTCCCGATACCGACTCCGATACCTGAACTTGCGGTATCGGCGGATACCGAGTACCGATCCGATACCAGCTTGATAAAAAAAAGATATAGTTATTATTATTAATATTATTATTATTATTATTATTATTATTATTATTATTATTATTATTATTATTATTATTATTTAGCAGCTGTTTACTTAATGTACTACTGTGCTATGATGACTATCTTTGTTGTATGGCCTGGCTCAGGTTAAACCCTTTGTACAACATGAACAAATACTTACAGAGAATGAATGCAACAGAACTCTCTTTTATTCAGTTTGTCAGTTCCAAAGAACATAAATAAATGAAGCTAGTAATGAACAACAGTTCTGTATGGCTGTCTCCTCAGTGGACAGCCTGTGTGCTAATTTGTCCTGCAGGGTGTAATATTCACAAACCCTCCGAGGGTACTGCCACCACCCCTCCAAACAGAAGCCTCACATACTGAACATATCGCGTTTAACTTGTTGGATCTTCCACTTTGAAATATTGCCAAATGGCTGATATTTTCCTCGCTCTGACTTCCGTTGTTGTTTGATCTCGTCACATGACAAGTTACCTGCAATCAGTTCTTCGCTGCTCTAAAACAGTAGTTGCCAGTGGCAGCCATGATACATCCAGGGCGACAGCACAGTGAAGCCGGCGGCGAAGAAGAAGAATTGATTTCCGGTAAACAAGTAGATTTTTCGGGGAGTTAATTAATTATGGTATCAGATCAGTAAATAGACTGGAGTACTCACCGGTACCAGATACCGAATTTTGGGCAGTATCGGACGCATTTCCAATACTGGTATTGTTATCGGAACAACACAACCTCCATAATTGTTTAGATAGATCTGTTAATACAGAGTTTAGCAGCAGACAATCACTAAATTAAAGTTAATCATGATTTCTAATCTGCTAAAGGTTTGTTTACATCATTAATCTTAATGTCAACACGACCGTAAAAGTGGTTTATATTACATGATTATATGATTATTAATCATTAATACAAACTCTTTAATTACTTATGTAAATTTATATCCAAATTCATGTGTCTGTGGAAAACAAACCAGGGTGTTTTATTGGTAACATTTTCATTGAGATTGAAACAGTCTGTTTTTTACTAGAAAAAGTAGTGAACATATAGTACTTAAACACAAAACTGTTTATAATATGAGGGTGTCACATCACAACCAGAAGCTTTGAAGTACATCCCATATACTGTATACTATATGTGTGTATATATTATATATATATATATATTATATATATATATATATATTATATATATATAATTTATATATATATACTGTATATACAGCAGGTGGTCATAATTTTATAGCTGATTGGTGTATATACAGTGTATATATAAACTGGGAAAAAATATTTCGGAAACTTGTGTTTGGTGGATTATTTCTCTGTTGTTACAATGCTAATGGTCATTGTATTTTACATGGTTGGAAAGCCTGTTTATTTACCTTCACAATGATGTCCAACTTGTAAGGATCATGCATTTATGGGATGAGCAGCACAGCTGATTATGTGGGTAGCGCCCAAGAAAAATTTGCCAAAATGCTCTGCCAATGGTAAACAGTGTATTCTCATAAGGCTACCAGGAAGCCTGCAATGACTGCCCTTCACTGTCAGGCCCGTTTGCGCTGGTGTCGACAACACAGACAATGGAACCTGAACATGTGGGGGAATGTCATGTTCAGTGATGAGTCCGGGTTCTGTCTGCTAAAGTCAGATGGCAGGGTCAAAGTATGGAGACAACACGGAGAACGCTATGCTGATTGTTGCACCGATGGAGTAACAGCTTTTGGTGGGGGCTGTGTCATGGTGTGGGGCGGCATCTCCCTCACTGGCAAAACAAGGCTTGTCATCATTGAAGGCCATCTCAATGCAATGAGATATCGGGATGAGATTCTGCAGCCAGTGGCGATCCCATATCTCCACAATCTGGGACCTAACTTCATCCTCCAAGATGACAACGCTCGCCCCCACAGAGCCAGGGTTATCACAGACTACCTCCACAATGTGGGAGTAGAGAGAATGGAACGGCCTGCCAAGAGTCCAGACCCCAACCCCATTCAACAATTGTGGGATCAGCTTGTTAGAGTGACCAACACAACCACGCTGGCTGACCTGCAACGAATCCTGGTTGAGGAATGGAACGCCATCCCACAGCAACGTGTGACCAGGTTGGTGACCAGCATGAGGAGGAGGTGCCAGGCTGTTGTGGCTGCGTATGGATCTTCCACCTGCTACTGAGGCTCCTGACATTTTGTATTAAATTAATAAAGTGTAAAATAGCCAATATGTCTTGTTTGTTCCTTGTTACTGATAGAGAGTTCAATCATCCAATCCACCAAACCACTCGAAACAAGAGTCAATACCAACAGGAGAATACACTGTTCACCATTGATGGAGCATTTTGGCAGATTTTTCTTGGGCGCTACCCACATAATCAGCTGTGCTGCTCATCCCACAAATGCATGATCCTTACAAGTTGGACATCATTGCGAAGGTAAATAAACAGGCTTTCCAACGATGTAAAATACAATGACCATTAGCATTGTAACAACAGAGAAATAATCGACCAAACACAAGTTTCCGTACTTTGTTTTTCCAGTTTATATACTGTATATACGTCATAATTACAAAGCTTAAGGTTACTTAACGTAACCCCGGTTCTTTGATAACAGAGTGAGGTGTTTCACTATGGGAATCGCCTCGGCGTGACCAACTAAGGAAGCTCCAATGACACAACGTCTGTCATTGACAGACAGGTCGACCTGTGTTAGGGCTACGCCCCCTCATATTAACACAGTCGACCGCCCCTTACAAATCATTCTAGAACGGTTTCTTTCCGTGTCTATGCATGTAGGGACGTGCTGGTGAAACACCTCACTCTGTTATCAAAGAACCGGGGTTACGTTAAGTAACCTTAAGTTCTTTTTCTAACTTCGTTCGGTGTTTCACTATGGGAGATATAGACCACTCCCGTATTGCATACGTTTCCCGAAGCCATAAACAATAAGCCAGACAGTGAACATCACACCGACCCTGGCGTGTTTGCCTCTAGCACAGCCCGTGCCAAGGATGGCCCCAAGACATCCAGCCTGTAGAACCTTAAAAAAGTGTGAGGCGTAGCCCAGCTCGCCGCAGCACAAATGTCCTGCACTGACACTCCCTTGAACAGGGCCCATGAAGTGGCCATGCTCCTAGTGGAATGAGCCTTTAACCCCCGTGGAGGTTGCAGACCTCTACAGCCATAAGCCAGGGATATGGCCTCCACAATCCAGTGGGATAGCCTCTGGCGGGAAACTGGCTTGCCCTTGTGGGAAGTGGCCCAGGACACAAACAGCTGATCCCCTTTCCTGAAACCTGCTGATCTATTCACATAGACATGCAGAGCCCGCACTGGGCATAATGTGTTAAGCCTCTGCTCCTCCACTGAGGAGAATGGAGGCGGGTGAAAAGCCAAAAGCTCCACTGTGGGACATCTGTAGGTTGACTCCACCACCTTAGGCACAAAAGCTGGATTGGGCCGTAGGCAGACTTTGGTGAGCCCTGGGGCAAACTGTAAGCAGGAAGGGCGGATGGATAAAGCCTGTAAATCACTCACACGCTTTGCTGTGGTTAAGGCTAAGAGCAACACTGTTTTAAGTGAAATAAACTTCATCCCCACCGCCTCTATAGGCTCAAATGGGTGATGAGAGAGGGCGTCCAACACGACCGACAGATCCCACAGAGGAACCAGGGGCCTGGAAACTGGAAGCTTGCGGCGTGCACCTTTCATGAAGCGACAAACTAAAGGATGTTGCCCCACAGGCTTCTCTCCAAAGCCTACATGACAGGCTGAGATGGCCGCTAAATACACTTTAATGGTAGAAAAGGCCTTACCCTTATTTACCAATTCCTGCAGGAAACATAGCAGGTCAACCACCGAACACTGAAAAGGAATGGTGTGCCTCGAGTCGCACCACTCCTCAAAAACCCGCCACTTACAACTGTAAAGAGAGCGAGTGGAGGAGGCCCTCGCACTCTGAATGGTGTCAATGACCTGTGCGGGCAGGCCTGCCGCGTTCAGGTTCCACCTTTCACGGGCCAGGCCCAGAGCGCCATGCGGTCTGGGTGTGGGTGGTAGATCTCCCCGCGCGCCTGGGATAGAAGCTCCCTGCGTATGGGGAGAGGCCACGGTTCGCCCACTAGAAGCTGAATTATTTCTGCTACCCAGTGCTTGGACGACCACCGTGGTGCTATCAGGATTAGCGACAAGCCCTGCTCTCTCACCCTGGCTAGAGTGGGGGAGATCAGGCTGAGAGGGGGGAATGCATAGAGCAGCACGTTTGGCCATGAGTGGGCCAGCGCATCCACCCCCAGAGGTGCATTTACGTCTGACAGGGAGAAAAACAGTCGACAGTGAGCGTTTTCCTGCGAGGCGAAGAGATCTACGGCTGCCCGGCCGTATTTCTGCCACACCTGCTCCACCACCTGCGGGTGGAGAGTCCACTCTCCGTACAGGGGGTTTCCCCGGGACAGGAGATCTGCGCCCCATGTTCAAAACGCCCGGCACATGAGTCGCTCGGAGGGACATTAGCCTCGAGCTGCTCCACATGATTATCTTCCGAGCTAACCTGTGTAACGGCAGTGAGCGAGTCCCGCCCTGGCGGTTGATGTATGCGACCACCGTGGTGTTGTCTGTTTTCACCAGGACGTGGCGACCTTGGAGAAATTGCAGAAAATGCTTTAGTGCAAAAAACACTGCCCAAAGCTCCAATAGATTTATGTGAGCCTGAGCCAGTCTCTGGTCCCAGGTGCCATTCACTGTTCTGCCCAACATGGTCGCTCCCCAACCTGACAGGGACGCGTCCGTTGTCATGGTTACCCTGGATGACATCGCCCCTAGCGGGACACCTGACGCGAGAGCCGTCCGGTCCTCCCACGGGCGGAGCGCCAGCACACAAGCTGGCGTTATTTTCACTCTGCGGCTGAGGTGACGGCGTGAGCACAGGCGCAACGCCGCGACCCAGCGCTGAAAATCCCTCATCCATAGGAGTCCCAAATGTACGACAGAAATCACTGACGCCATGAGGCCGAGTAGGCGCAGACAGAGTCTGAACGTCACGGCTGTCCCTACCCGGAAACGGGAGAGACACTGAGTGAGGGACGCTACTCTCCCCTCCGACAGCGTGACTCGATAGGAGAGCGAGTTTATGTTGAGACCCAAGTATTCTGTACATTGTGCGGGTTCTACTCGACTCTTTGTCCAGTTTATATTGAACCCAAGATCCCCGAGGTGATTTATCACCGCAGCGGAATCCCTGACTGCCTGCTCCCGTGAGTGGGAGCATATCAGGTAGTCGTCTATGTACGAGAATATCCTGATGCCGCTGTTCCGTAACGGAGACAGAGCTGCCTCCACACACTTTGTGAACACCCTCGGTGCTAATGACAGCCTGAACGGGATGGCTTGGTATTCGTAGGCTCTGCCTTGATACGCAAACCTGAGAAACTTCCTGTGTGCGGGATAAATGGCGATGTGAAAATACGCGTCCGAGAGATCGATTGTTACAAACCAATCTCCTGGACGAATAGATCAACAGAGCACTTTGTGTGTTAACATCCTGAAAGTGTACTTTCGTAGGTGTCTGTTTAACACACGGAGGTCTAAAATGGGCCGTAAGGCTGAGCCGCCCTTCTTGGGAATGAGGAAGTAACGGGAGTAAAAACCCCGCTGCGCTTCCTCGCTCGGGACGGCTCTGATCGCCTGTTTGTTTAGCAGGGATGCTATCTCGTCCTCTAGGACAAGTGCTGAATCCCCCCTGGCTACTGAAACTAACACACCGTTGAATCTGGGTGGTTTCATAGCGAACTGTAGCCTGTAACCCTGGGTAACAGTGGACAAAACCCATGGGTGAACTGCGCATGCGCGCCACTGGTCTGTCCACGCAACGAGTGGACTGTGCACGCCCTGCGGTGACGTCACCTCCATCACCTGGAGGGAGCGGCCTCCCCTCAGAGGAGCGTGAGCTCCATCTGCTGGGATTATGAGGCCATGACCTTGTTTTGTTTTTATTTTGTTTTGAGGGGAGCATTTCACCCTCGGCCCTTGGCCTGGCTGTGAAAATGCACACTTTATTTCTTTTAGTGTTGAATTGGGTACAAGTGCTTGGTGACACTGTGTTACCTGCCCCCTGTTCTCTTCCCCTTGAACATGAGGGGAGAGGAACTGAGAGAGGACCTCTGGAAAACTGGAACACACCAGGGCCTCTGAAGCCTGAGCTTGGGGGCTCTGCTCCACTTCCATTCCCCTTCTTTTCTTTGAGGGAGGGGGGGAGGGAGAAGCAAGGGGTGTTAGGTCGCACGCCTCTTCTTCCCGTCCCCGGGGTGGGATGGGCGGTTTCTTGCTGCAACTGCAGCGAAAGAGTGTTTGCCCCATGGCTTAGCTTTTTCTGACCGAGGCTGCTGGCTAGTCTGTTGACCAGCTGCCTGTTTCTGTGGTCTGCGGTCCGACCCCTGTCTCTCCCTCACTGCTGAGGCTGCAGCAGCAAAGCCAGCCCTTGGTCCCTGAGGGGGGCGAGAGATGGGTCGTCGGGGTAGGCAGAGGTCAAAAGCTTCACCCTCTTGTTTTCTGAGGGTGCTGGTCTCTCTCATTTTCTCCAGAGCTGGACCGAAAAGACCTTTGGTGGGGTCGTATGCCGCATCCATAACCTCTGCCTTCTGAGCATCACTCAGGCCTGAGAGATTAAGCCACAGGGCCCTCTCACCTGAGACTGCAAGTCCCATTACATGACCGCAGCCCTGTACTGCGCCACGTGAGGAGCGCAGGATGAGGTCGTTCACCACACAAATCTCATCCCAGAGAGCAGGGTTAGGTGAACCTGAGTCCAGCTGTCCACCCATCTCCTCCAGGATTTCCACCAGGTACGCAGATAGCAGTGTCATTGCATTAAGAGAGCACACTGACTGCGCTGCGTACTTATACATCCTCTGGAAAACAGACGCCGTGAGGCGCTCCATTTTACTAGGTAGAGAGATGTTGGAGGAAGCTGAGAGAGAGCGACGGTTTGGGTGGAGGTGATAAGCCACTGAAGGCTCCACCGCTGGGGGTTCGGCCAGCCCCAGTTCACCCATTCCGTGGATCTCCAGCTTTGAGTAGCCCTTGGTGGGAAGCTTACTCTTAAATGGGCTGGACCAGTACCTGCTCATTTCTTTCATGCAGGCAGGCACTGCTGGCAGGAGTTGTTTAGATGGTGGTTGGGCTGGTGGGAGCCTCTTACCATCATATAGATCTCTCTCCGCCCCTGTGGCATCCTGGGCTGCAGGCCATTGAATCCCCAATCTGGACGCGGCCCGTTTGCAGACCTCGTATAAGTTGCTGTCCACTGTGGGAACAGCATCAGAAGCGCTGGGGGGTCTGGACTGTTGAAGAGGAAATGTGGAGTCATCCTCCTCATCCTCCATGTCGTCCATGTCGAGGAGGTCAGAGCTGGCATCGCCCTCTGCGTCCTCATAGCCCGGCTCCACCTCGAGGAGCTCCTCGAAAAGTGGAGGCATGTCCGGGCAAACAGCGTCCATCGAGTCCGCCCAGCCGGTTGAGGCTCGCGGCTGATGGGTGCTGGTTGTGGCTTTTGAGATGGCTCCAGACAGGCACGGGTCCTGACTACTGGCCACTGCCACTCTCAGCCTCCTTTCCAAGATCTTTTCTGGCATTGACGCACAGTGGGTACATAACTGGGGGTTAGCCAGCGATGCTTGAGCGTGTTTAGCGCCCATGCAAGCTATGCACATAGGATGAGGGTCCTTGCCCGAGATGGAAGCCCCGCATGACGCAGGGCACAGGCGGGATGCAGCCTCTTTAACCTTCGGCTCCGACCCTTTGGTGGGGGGAGCAGCCGAAGACATGGCGACTGGAAAAGGAGCGAAAAGTATAAATATTCAGCCGTATCAGGCGCGCCGCAACGCGTTAGCCTGTCGGTTAGTAGCGTTAGCAAACGGGGTTTAGCCCGAGCTAACAGCGCACCGTTAGAGTCTGCTCGCCGTGACACGTTAGCTGAACTCCGGGTACTCGGTTCGGCTAACAAGCTAATGCTAACTGAACCTAGTAGGCTCGCCTTAACGCGCTAGCCGTACGGTATAATGTTACACAGTCACCGGCTACACCGATAAACAAATACAGGTTAGCCGGACAAAACAGCTCGCCTTAATGCGGACACTGCTCGGTTAATTATCCTGTGTAACACCACAAAGTACACTTCTCACGAAGTACTTACTCAGCAAAACCAAACTAAAGTCTGGAACTGCGTTCGGCGACGTTTTCCTTGACGGGTCGTCTGTGAACTGTTAAGCAGAAAAACCAAGCTAGCTTAGATGAGCTGAGGGAGCTATAGTTTCTTCACGGGAAGAAAAGCGAGAATGATTTGTAAGGGGCGGTCGACTGTGTTAATATGAGGGGGCGTAGCCCTAACACAGGTCGACCTGTCTGTCAATGACAGACGTTGTGTCATTGGAGCTTCCTTAGTTGGTCACGCCGAGGCGATTCCCATAGTGAAACACCGAACGAAGTTAGAAAAAGAACCTATATTGTAAGTCAGATTCTCTTAACAGCGCGGAAGTCCTTATAAATTCTGCTTCACATCTTTCCTTCACCTCATGACGTTTTCCATCGAGGTCAAGGAAAAGTGGTTAGAAAAAGGATGTAATTTTTTTACTTTTCGACCGCAGCCATTGATTCCCAGTGATCCTTGTTTGCTCCAGTTTGCCTCTGCTGTATCATATTTTGAGGACGTTTCAAAGGTTTGTAGATTTCAGCCAAACCTTGTTTAAAAAACAAGTGGTGGGAAATTAAAGTATAAAATATTCATAAATCTATACTTGAGAATAACAAAAAGCCATTAAGTGACACTTGAGCTGCCCTCTGCTCTGGGCCCCGGTAAAAACCTCAACAGCAGAAACAACAATGTGTTTGTGCCCCTGAAAAATGACTAAAATGTAATGAGCATAGTGTATCTACAACAGTTTCAGACGCTTGTCTATTTTATTTGAATCACATCATTTTAAGCTATAGAATATAAATTCATAGACGTCACCTTTTCACCTTATAATAGAAACACCAGAACACTTTACTCTCTAAGTTTTACTTTATCTTTCACACGAGAGAGACCTAACCCGACCTTATGAGAGTTTGAAGACTGTAACACAACAAGCAGTCTAACAAATGACTGTGCTCAGGTATTAATTAGTCAAACAATGCATTACTATTGAAAAAGCAATTAAGTATGCATTACTTTCTTTGAGTAATGAGCATTGAAAAGCACAGACAAGTCACTATATTGAATATCATGGTGATTTGTCACTAATGTGTCCACATTAGCTCTTGTTTATATACAGATAGGTGCCACAGTCTTGTGGAAATAATGATACTTAAGGATTGTTTTACTGTACAATAAATATGATGATCAGTGACCAAGCAATTGCAACATGTGCTGAAGAAAAGTCACAGTCAGTCTTTTACCATAAAGACAAGTAGAGCAGAGATGTATACAGTTGAAAACATGAGATAATACCATATATTATTCTGTAATATTGCCATTGCTTTATCATTTTTATGCGTCCGCGCCAGCGACAACCATGGCATTATGTTTTCGTGTTGTACGTCTGTTCGTACCACGTGAACGTGGTATCTCAGGAACACTTTGATCAAATTTCTTCAAATTTGGCACAAACGTCCACTTGGACTCAAGGATGAACTGATTAGATTTCGGTGGTCAAAGGTTACTGTGACCTCACAAAACACGTTTTTGGCCATAACTCAAGAATTCATATGCTAATTAAAGCTGCAAGCAGCGATGAACGGGGCCTCGCACCTTCCCGCGCGTCGGGAAGGTCCTCTGTCCTCTGTCTAAACAACATAGACACATGTATTATCTTTCCTCAAGAACATGAGGTTCATGAAGAGCATATGGTGTTGTTTCATATGACGTGTAGTACAGCAAACTTGTCATCTCGAAAGCCATGCAACCCAATTCGACATCTTGATTGTTTGAGAAAAAAAAGACAAATATATTGTGCCACACATAAAAGCATAGATTGCTTTTTTTTTACTTAATTACTACCTATTTTAACATTGGATAAAGTGTGTCAACATAGGGATGGATATTATTATAATTAGTTTCACAGAAAATATAAGCAGTTATCGTAATATTAAGCTGAATTTCTCATATAATTTAAGCATGGTGTGCTTCCATCCCAGTTTTATTTATTTTTTTTATATTATTTTTATTGACAAATTTTAACGACAACACACACATCAAACAAAAATCAAAACCCGCAACCAAACCCGAAAGCTCGCACACTCGCACACTCGCACACTCACACACACACACTTTTACACCCGGGGAGGAGTAATACAAATCCCTAAGAGAGAATTATCTAAACCGCATACAAAACATACATATTATTACATACAGTATCATCCATGTGATAGTTAAATGCAGGCCATCCATAGTGGGAGTATTCAACAGCAGAACAGAGAAAAGGAAAACAAAACAATCAATATGAATAGAAATATTGTCAAACTGAGTCCAAATATTGCAAAAAGGGGCCCCAAGATTCTTCCCATTTATGTTGACATTTAAAATGATTGGCTCGCAATTTCTCCATGTGTATAACTGAGACCAATTCATGCAACCAGTTTCTGAAGCACGGTGGAGTTGGTGTCTTCCAGTCTTTGAGAATAAGTTTTTTTGCTACTACCATGCCCATCAATAGAGCTGTTTGAATAAGTAAAGGGAGAGTTGAGGAGTCCACTGAAGATCCAAAAAGAGCCAAATCTCTGTCAGGAGAGAGAGTCCTTTGATAAACCCCAGAAAAAAAGAAGAAGATTCTTGACCAAAACTGATAAATTAATGGACAGTCCCAAAATAAATGCAGCAATGTACCATCATTTGATTTACATTTATCACAAATTGGAGACACAGAGGGGTAAAATTTATGTAACATGACTTTAGAATAGTGAAAACGGTGAATCACTTTGAACTGAATTAACCTATGCCTGCTATTTAATGAACAACTATGAATACGGGAGAGTGCAGTCTTCCATAGTTTATCAGGCAACACGTCATTAATTTCCCTTTCCAAAGCCTTCTTAATACAGTTAACAGATTCAGAATCTTTGGAGAAATAATTCACAAATTTGGAGATAAGCTTCTTACTCTCTGGTGAAAGAGAAAGCAATTCTAGAAAAGCGTTTCTCTCGCAAGTAGATTTAAAATTTTGAATATTTTCCCTCACAAAGTGCCTAAGTTGCATATAACGGAAAAGATTGGAATGTGGTAAATTATACTTTGAGCTTAATTGACCAAAAGATCCATCACAGTTTTTAAGTCAAGGAAGCAACTTATGTAGAATGTAGGAGAACAGATTTATATAAATCTATACCATAACAGCCATAAAAGCAAGGGTAAAGTAAACTACTAGGAGGCCTGTCATATGGGACAGGCTAAAATCACTTGTTGACACTTACCAAACTCTTGGAAGCTGTAGGTAGGTCAGATGAAAGTTCTGGTGATGATGAGGTCTTCCTGAGAGCTAAACACCACAGAGAGACACATTTATTAGCACTCTGCAGAACATGAGGTTCACAAGAAGAGCACTACACTCGTACACACTTTAAAAGCTAAAACATAATGTCTTATAGGCCCCAGACAGGGCAGAGTCTTTGTATAAAATCATTTATTTTTGAATTTGAAAATCACAGCCCCATCATTATTACCTGGGTTTGGTGTTTTATGTATTCCATGTGCCTGGATAAGCATTTATTGTGATGCTCCCTCAGGCGTTGTAAGTGCGCTTTTAACCTAGTGGATCGTGCACTCTGTCTGCAGGAGCTTAAGTAGAAACCAGTTGATGTAACATAACATCTGTATACCTAAAAATGCACATTTTTACACTTCTAATGAAAATACCTGCAATTTGAGTCAATAAAACGTCATCATGTTTACAGCTTCTGTAGATACAGGAAATCAAGTCCATAAACCTATTCAGAGAAAACAACATCTCCCCTACTTAAAATGTTGTTATAGAGATGATAAACTGGCATGAATGAAGTTCATGAAGCTCTTATCAGTGTGTTTATATGCATTGCATTAACCAGGTTACAGTGGCTTTCTCCAGTCAGCTGATTAACTGTCAACAAGAAGCCTGCTTTCTGTAGGCAGCAGGGTAGGGGATTACAGGTAAGAGGAGCGGCAGGATGAAAACAGAAATCTTTACACGGAGCAATGCGTCCTCACATTTAAAATAACTACAACCGAAGTCTGACTGAAACTTAAACTAACACAAAGCAGCCTATAGAAGCCTGAATAACTCTTTTTCCAGCGCTGAACATTTAACTGTTTGTTACAATCAGCCACCACCCCCACACTGCTCGATAAAAAGGGAGCGGCAGCGTCTGCTATCACTAGTAATTACAATAATATTCATAACTAAAGCTGCAAGCAGCGATGAACGGGCCCTCGCACCTTCCTGCGCGTCGGGGGGTACTGGCGGGACGCCGATCGATGCTGCCAGGCACAATGAAACCGGAACTCTGATGAGTGCAGTGACGCCTTCCACAAGACTCTACGACAAACGGTTCATGAGTTATGAAAGGGGGCGTGGCTAATATGTAGGGGGTTGGGATAACCATACCAATGAAGAAGGAACTCTCTGCTAGGGATGTCACGGTACCAGAAATCTAGTAGTCGATACCAATACCAGTGAATTTCCACGATTCTCGATACCCAATTCGATACCACGGTACAAAAAACAACAACAACAACAACAACAACAATCCAACACGCACTCTTTCATTTAAAACATTTGAACATTATAAAATACAGAGGCATGTAGCCTTTAAGTAATAGATAAAAAGAATTGACCCATCCGTTCATTTTGGCGTATCAGCAGCATGTTATCAATCGATAGTCAGACGACGGACGCTATATTCTGACCGTGAATGCATCTGGTCCGTCAGCTCAGAGCAGCAGGTGTCACACACGGGACGAGAGAGTTGACAGACTGAGAAATGGCAGAGGATTTGTTGTCAAAGTGAAAAGCAAACGCACCTATTTGGCAATATTTCACGTTTAATCTCAATGCTATAAGAGAACCATAACGTTAATGAGGTAATCGCCGCCAGGTGGATGGAGCCATCACAGCCGGTGCGCACGGAGCAGCGGCGCCAGGTAGACCCCCGCAGCAGAACCCCGCAGCAAAAGGGCTACCGGAGAAGCCAGACACACCGCCACCCGACGGTACAGATCAGAGTCAGCGCTCTGCACATGTTGAATGTAATCTTACTTGTAAAATGTCTTTTGTAATCGGTAACACCGGTGTTGTCACAAGTTTATTAACCGGTGGGAAATTTTCCTCGCTATCGCATCCCTACCGATGTCCATTACAGGCATCGTACGGTACCTTCGGTACTGTAGAAAAAGAGTACCGTCACGTTTTTAGAATTTGGGCATCAACTTGATACCGAAGTATCGGTTCTCGTGACATCCCTACTCTGCTGAGTGAAATGACATCTCCCACATGAGTCTAAGACAAATGGTTCATATTACAATACAAAGAAGAATTTCTACAGTTTCAATAGGGCCTTCGCTGGCCCGACGTTGTCGGTGCTCGGGCCCTAATTCCTACAGTTTCAATAGGGTCCACATGTTATATCTGCCTACCACATTTCACACATGTAGGTGAAACCTGAATGAGTGGCTCAATTTTTCCAACGTTGTCGGTGCTCAGGCCCTAATTATGACAATTACACACAGATGTCTAATAGGATGAAATGATGAAGTGATGACATTTTGGACAGACATGGATGTAAACTGCAGCATGACTGGTTGGCAGAGGCATATAACCGCTCGACGGTATTTGTAGTTTAGCTTGAAAAGCAGATGTTTGTGCTGATGGTCTTTCCCTGAGAAGTCACTATAAAAACCTTAAAACCCAGACATTTCAGCACCTGGCGAGGTAACTGTTGAGTCACTGTTATTGATCAACCACCCTATTGCCACCAAAGATTTATTTGGATCATTTTGCACTATGGGACAGTAAAGGTCTTATTCATTGCACCTTTGAAACCTCCCAGATTTAATTTATTTCATTGTGCAGATAGTTGGTTTTTCTGCAGGTACCACCGCAGGCCTGGTGCTGGGATACACAGCAATCAGTAGCCAGAGCTCATTCAGTCCATTTGATTCAAACTATCCGTTTGACTCAAAAACTCTAATTAGGACAAGAGCAGTCTGTTATTTTAGAGCAGATAACGGATGCAAGATACCTCTAAGGAATCCTAATCATTCCCTCAGGTATCTTTGAAGTCTCTAGTTGTAATATTCCTGTAAGGATATTTTTGGTTGCCTGTGCAGTCTCCTTCTTATACAATCACTGTGCTTCTTTTTCATAAATCTGAAACAAAATGTAAAATCCAATGCGGAGGCTTGTACTTGTGAAATAATCAGCACTGCTGACTGTGCAAGTATCTCTCACTGATTCTTTAAAGAGCTGCACAGTCGTCTCTCTCTGTATTTTATACGACAGTAGAGGAGCTCTTTTCTAGTCTGCATAACATGTACTGTAGGAAACCTTCCACCCACCACACACACAAGCACACACATGATGCACACTCACTCCTTGCACTTCATTGAGCATCCACCTCAGTCAGCACCAGGGGGAGTTGTGAGGTCAGTAATAATAAGAGGTGATAGCAGGTGCCTTATTACACACAGGTTTAGATGCACTTTGAACTGATGCCAGAGCTGCAACACAGCTGACCCCATGATGACACACGTTGAGTGACCGCACCTATTTGCATAATGAGGCAGAAATGCATAAAGAAATGTAAAAAGAAATGTGTAAAGAAATGTATAAGGAAAGGATACAGAAATAAATAAGTGTGGTGGGATAAATAAGGGGTGAAATGCAAAGGGAAAATTGTGCATAAATAAATAAATGCATAAATATATAAATAAATACATAGATTTAAAAATAAATGCAAAAATAAATAAATACATTTAATAGAAATGAATACAAAAATAATACATAAAATTGAACAGAAGAGTAAATAAAAAAGGGAATTAACACAAAGATAAATAACAAAGCTAATTAAAACAGAAATATCAATTTATGTCACATTTTATCAATTAATTAATGGCTACATTTATTTTTAATATTTTTTTTGCTACATTTAATAACATATTTATTTATCGAGTCATTTATTTATTTATTCATTTATTTTGCTGCTTTTAGGGCATATTGGTTCATGTGAGCGTGCCCCACTGGCTCGCTCACGGCCGCCGCTCTGCACTGCGCTCATACAGCAGTTACAGCTGATAACGCCGTCTCGATGCCGTTACGGATGCCATTGCAGATGCTGTTACGGATGCCGTTGCCATATTGAGAGCCGTGCGGAGGCAATAGAAATGCTCCCAGTCTGGCATTTAGCACCTTCAAAGTAAGGACTTGTAAGCCAAGAAAATGACAAACCCTGCAAAAGTAATTATGAATATTGTTAAAAAAAATAGTTTCCTTTGTGTGATTTTTTTCAAGAAGTCATTCAAAACTGGCTGATGAAGTCAGAAAAGTGGGAGACTTTTGACAGTAAAGTGTAAGAGTTAATGATGCAATGATAACATTTTAACCTTGTCGGTGTGATAGAGAATCAAGTTTTGCATCAGTGGACAGAAGGGAACTTTCATTTAGTCAGGTACATTAAATCTCTTTGAGACTGAGAATCCTGACAATGAATTGCATAATATTGCATGAAAAAAGTAATTCAGCTTAACTGTTCGGTTTACGCAGGGCTGGGCAATGTGGTAGAAATCAATATCATGATATCATAATGAGTTTGTCCTGTACTGATATATGATATGCAGTATGTGTATAAAACAACACAATTTCAAGAGTAACTTTCCCCACTAAAATGTCTTTGCTGACCTCTAGTGGTTCAACTTTTCAGCTTGCTGCAGTGATCTACAGGTGTACTCCAGGAGGACATTGTGACATCACTATTGGGTGTGGTTACAGGTGCAACAAAGCACACCTCTGCTGGGTGTGGTCGGAGGTGAAACAGACTTGTAACTTTCAACCAGAGAAGGCAGTGAAACGCTTTTCAGCCTGATGTTAAGGGGGACATATCATGCTCATTTTCAGGTTCATACTTGTATTTTGGGTTTCTACTAGAACATGTTTACATACTTTAATGTTCAAAAAACACATTATTTTTCTCACACTGTCTGTCTGAATACACCTGTTTTACATACACCTTCTGTCTTAAAAGCTCTGTTTTAGTTCCTGTCTCTTTAAGCCCCCGTCCTGAAAAAGCCCAGTCTGCTCTGATTGGCTTGAGAGAGAAATATGGTGCATCTTTGCAAGCTGTGAGCGGTTGGGTGGGAGAAAAAATCGATACAGCATAGAATCGCGATATTTTGTGTGGCAATATTGTATCGATACACAGATGTCAAGTATCAATCTATTTATTATATAAACTGTTAACCTCTTAACAATCCGACAGCCCACCGGCGGGCCCACCTGCTATTCAGTCTTTCAGAGGTTGTAGCGGGCTCAGTAAAGCTAGAGTGAAAATACTGCTATCGTAAGAAATTAGAAAACCTAAGGAATGAGTGTCCACCAGAGTTACATTAGAGAAGAAAGGCAACATTAAGACCCTAATATAAGGAGATATCAGTAGGCTACCTCCAGGTCTGGAAAGTGAAGCCAAGGTGGAAGTGCCTTAAACTTGCGTTCTATCTAACAGCCAGCAGGGGGCGACTCCTCTGGTTGCAAAAAGAAGTCTGATTGTATAGAAGTCTATGAGAAAATGAGCCTACTTCTCACTTGATTTATTACCTCAGTAAACATTGTAAACATGAGTTTATGGTCTCAATCGCTAGTTTCAAGTCTTCTTCAATACAGCATGATGTTTATTTAGTAAATTATGGTCCCATTTAGAGTCAAATAGACCATAAAGCAGGGGATGCTTTAGGGCGTGGCTACCTTGTGATTGACAGGTCGCTACCACGCTGTTGTCCGGTCTGGGAGTTGTCTGTGTTTTCGTCTTACAACTTTAACCCTTTCACAGTGTGTTTTCAGTTCATGAAAGTTAATTATAATCTTTATGGTTGCCTAAAAATGTCTTATTCAGCGTTTGGTTGTACTTAGCTCCATCCTCTCATGTCACTTCTGGCTGCAAAAAAACAAGATGGCAACAGCCAAATACCAAGATGGCGACGACCAAAATGCAGCTTCAAAACAGCACTCCACCAACCAATATGTGATGTCACGGTGACTACATCCACTTCTTATATACAGTCTATGGGAGATATACTAGTTGAATGAATTAATAAAATGTTGGATTTTCAGATTTTTGTAAAAAAGTTTAAAAAAAATTGCCAGAATTTTTTAGCCACTTCAGAACGTCAGAATTGTCTCAGGTGGACGGGGCTGTGTTAGAGCAATCTTTACATTTTTTAAATCATGCCTACAGCCCTGAACCACACAGTTTAAAAGACCACAGCAAATACAGTATGTTCTGAATTATGTAGTCATAAGATATTTAACAAACAAAGAAATACAGATGTGCTAATAAAAGACAACAATAGATATGGAATGAGATTGGATATAAACAGAGAAAGCCGAGAACAGAAGACAGTGAGGAATCATCAGCAGTCGATACACATAAACACACCTACCACCTACATCCACACTGAAACATCCAGATCAGTCACCAAACAAAAGTCTCGTCCTTGGCAGCGCTGTGGAGGCGTTTGTTTAGACCTGATGGAAGGAGGGTGAACACACGAGTGTGGGGTGATGCGGTGTGTTCAAGGCCCCGGTGAGTGTTTTTTGCATGCGACACAATGATGTTTAAAGGAGTCTGTTTCTGTGAGCGACTGTGATCGCGGACTCATCCAGTAGCAGATAGAGGAGGCGAGGCTCTGCAGAGAGGAGAGCAAGGTGTGACTGAGTGGGTTTGTGGATGTTGTCAGTCCTGTTATGGCAGTGTTTACCGTGTGTTCGATAAAGAAAAGCGAGAGGACTCCTGTTCCAGAGCTCAAAACCAATGACCCGTGACTGAAATCTGTGATGTCAGCAAGATGTACGACTCGGAGTGGTTTTTATGTGCGGCTTCATATAAAGCTTGTTTGAGCTGTTACTCCAAAATGAGCTTTTTTTTCTTTTTTTATAGTTGTGCTTAGAGTTATGAACCGGAAAATGATCCTTGGCACTGAAACCTTCACCTCGTCCATCACTTCTACATTGACTCCCATGTGGATACTAATGTGACATTACAGGACAGGCCTTGTCTTTTTATGGCTGTGGGAAAGGGGCCTAATATGCTCCCCAGGACATTTATTTTAATGCTTCTTTTGTAGTGTATTCTTTAAACTGGCTGCAACACAAATGTTCTATTTTTAGGACTATAATATTGACATTAACTTAAAGGGGAACTACGCCTTTTTTCAAATTTCATACAATACATGTTATTCCTATGGTCTAAGGCGGTCCAAAAATATTAGTAAACATGAACAACTCTCTTCCAAATCCAAAACTTAGAGCGCTTAAACTCAAACTTGTGATGTCATAGGGTATAAAATGTGGAACTGCGCCATAGAAAAAAACCTGGCATGGCCATTTTCAAAGGGGTCCCTTGACCTCTGGCCTCAAGTTATCTAAATAAAAATGGGTTCTATGGGTACCCACAAGTCTCTTTCTTTAGACACATACTGTATATGCAAAGAGTATAGAAGCAAAGAGACAAAACTTGCTTTTTTGACAACAGCCGCTAGATGGCGCTGCGGTGGCGCTGCCGCCATTTTGGACTGAAAACGCCAATGAGTCTGTGGCTATGGATGTATAAAGAGATGTCTGTAAACCAAAGGATCACTTTTTTCGAGGCAAATCAACTCCCCAGTACGAACACTTTAATAGCCCTGCTTTAAATCATTACGTCCTAAAATTAGTTAACTAATAGCCAAATCCAGAGTTATTTTCCTCGGCATAATAAACGTGCATCAGACACATGGGACTGCACCGCCCTGCATGCTTATATGACATATCCGGTTCTGCCAGCTTCCTGCTAGCTGTATGCGGAACAACCAATTGACTTTCTCTTCTCTGTAATTTTCGTTCTTTGATATATGTTCCGGATGCAGTGACACGAAATGGAGCGTTTTTTGAAACAGAAAAGTGATGTTGGAGACAACCCTGCTCCAGTAAAAGCTCCAACGCGTGTGGTGAGGAAATACGACCCTGAATACTTTGGATTCATAGTGGCAGGCAGTGATGGGAGAGGGTAAACTGAATATTTATGTGGGTCAGTACACCTGACAGTGGCATAACACATATTTATAGCCCTGTTTTTCGTTTATTTGGGAAGGTGGTCCTCGGAAATTTTTGAACAGTGAAAAGTGGACCTCAAGTTACAAAAGGTTGAGAACCCCTGTTATAGATGACACTGAGAGCACCCAGGGGAATGTTCTGACTATATGGGAACATTTCCTGTTTCACAACTGACAACACTGCAATAGAATGAAGCTCATTTGGGTATAAAAAAGAAACCAAACATTGTGTGGGTACACAGAATCAGCCTCCCATTCATTGTTTATGGAGCCAGCCCGATCGCACGAAAAGGCGTATGAATGACATGATAATTCTCGAGGCATTTAGCGTGCAATAACAACACCTTTGTTGCTTTTGGCGTGTTATGTGTACGCCATTTAGTCTGTACTGACTGCAAGGCAAGAGCATCCACATAAATATGCTACACTCAAAGCTAGTGACATAGAATAAAAACTGAGAGAGACTGCTTATGGCGGGCGGAAGGGGAGGTTGGTGGGTCCAACAAACACTGGACTTTCAACCTAGAGACCTGTATTCGAGACTGGTGTTCATGTCCCAAGCAGGGTTTACATTAGCCGTTTTTTAGCCGGCATCACATGTAGCTGTCTGACAGATTAAATGATCAACGTCCAAAATGTCCATTGGGAAATATGCCCAATTAATTAATTAATTAATTAATAGAATATTAAATAGCCTAATATTGTAAGATACTGTATGCTGCGGAGGCAACTTAAATATAAACTTATATTACAAAAGTGTAAATACCTCCGCTGCGCTTTTAATCCAATACACTTTTTGTCACATTCATCAAATATAATTATTTATTTTATTTAATTATTCACATCAAATAGATAATTATAGAGACAAGGAGCGCGGCGATGTGCTCGCTGTGAGAAGAAGAGACGGTGGACTATTTCACGCAATGTTTCGGTAAGGTATTAATAATAATTTGAATGTCAACGTTATGAATGAAGCTTCAAACTATTCGGTAGGCTACAGCCCTATGAGCCACACAACACTATTTTGAGTTTGACCAGCCTATTATTTAACTTATTTACTTTTAACTTATTTTTAAGTTATGTCAAATATAGGCTATTATATGGCTATTTAAAGCATATGTCCAGTAGTTGTTCTTTCTGGCTTGAATTCTTCAATATTATTAAAAAAAAAGTCTAGTATAAACCCTGGTCCCAAGTGTGTTGTTTTACTTAGTTTGCGTAGTAATTTTAAGCCCAACTATGATGTTTTTCCTAAACCTGACTGTGGTGTTGTTGCCTAAACATAACCGCAACTGTTCACGTGAACAAAGTGACGTTAAATGACACCGGAAAAGCCCTTTGACAATGTTAAGCCTAGCATATAAATAACATGCAAAAAGGCTAAAATGCGTTATCATGACACACAGAAATGCCGTGCTATTTATACGCCTTCCCATGAGATTGGGTTTGAGCAGCTCCAGACTTTATACATGATGACATCACAAATTTGGAATCTGGTTTCTTTGAGAAAGAGTAGCTCATGTTCACAAGTATTGATTGGATGAAAATAACATATTGAAATTCTTAATTCAGCTGGTGTTCCCCTTTAAAAGTCCTACCTGCCGTCTCGGATTCCAGGGTTCACTGTGAATAAGGTGTTCCTGTAATTAGTATATCTATGGTCTCTGCTCCATACTTAATAAATCAATTTTTAATGCAGATGCACTCATTTTAAGAGGAATTACCAGCTGTTATACAAACTAGTCAGACAATGACTAATGATATGTTCTACTCGGAATACAAGATCTGGTGTTCATTAAAGGACAAAATGCATGCTCACAATGATGCATTTCAGCTGAAGGAAGTAGTGCCTTGGAGGACGAGGGTGACACTCTATAGAAGTCCTTGTTAGGTAGGTGGTACGGCAGAGTCCCTGGTGGCTGCAAGGGCAGACGGAGCAGCAGTCGGATGAACCGTGGCCGCTGCCCAAGTACTTATATTGTACTGTCACTGCAGACCGTCCAGCTCGTGGTGCAGTGCTAACTTTTCACTGAATGCAGCAGACTACAGAATATCTCAAAAACAGAGAGTAGCAGACTTGGAGGCTGATTCAGCTGTTTGAAACAAAAAAAAAAAACTAACTCCAGGACTGCACCTAAGTACAATTTTGAGGTACTTACTTGAGTAGTTCTATTTCATGTTACTTCACACTTCTATACCACTACATTTTACTCCTTTATCTGACAGCTATGTACACTCACAGTATGTTACTTTGCAGATGTACAGTTTATAGACAAATTATTTGCAGCCCTAATAATAATAATAATATAAAACTCTGAAAGGTGAAGTAGTTTTACTTTATTGCAGAACGTTTTACCTGTTATTATTAATTATTCAATGCAGAATTGCTACTTTTCCATAAATTATTTGAATATTCCTTCCCCCCACAGGATCCAAGTGAAAACTAAATTGCACATCATTAATAACAATGTTTTGGGGAAACTTTGGAGTTGTAGATTTATGACTCATACAGATAGATTATTCATACAGATTGAGAGAGCCGACGAGGTTCCCTGCAGTTGTAGACGTTGATGTATCAGTTTTTAGATCATGCACAGAAAAATACTTAAAGCCACTGCAGGGAAACTGTTTTTACTTTTGCATCCCGTAATGGTGGGATCAAAAAAGATGCTCTGACTGTGCCTTTTTTAATATTACAGTGTCTTAATGTGAGTGATGAATGGGCTGAAACACAGGACAGGCTGTACCAATATTCACTGGGATGGTCACATCTTTCAACAAACACAAAAGCAATGCTAGAATGATTTGAAAGATGCCATAATTACATACAAAGTAGTGGCTTTAGGTGGTTTGAGAAATAATACATTGACTTTCAGATATTACATTTTCTTTCAGTTATTCAAACTCAAGTTCTGTTAACATAATTCAGTTGATCACAAACTGTTAAAGTTCATTTCATGGACGTTCAGCAGAAAGTGAAAAGTCATAAAGCTTCTTCTGTGACCTGTGGGATAACTTTGACCTTAAGAAAAGAAAACTTCAAGTATAAAGGTGAACAAACTTTTTTTTTTTTTAAATAAACTGACAGAAGTCACACAAACATACACCGATTAGCCATAACATTATGACCACCTACCTAATATTGAGTAGGTCCACCTTTTGCCGCTAAAACAGCCCTGACCCGTCGAGGCATGGACTAGACCACTGAAGGTCTGCTGTGGTATCTGGCACCAAGCCGTCAGTAGCAGATCCTTTAAGTCATGTATAAGTTGCGAGTTGGGGTGGGTCCTCCGTGGATCGGACTTGTTTATCCAGCACATCCCACAGATGCTCGATTGGATTGAGATTGGAGAATTTGGAGGCAGAGTCAACACCTCGAACTCGTTGCCGTCCACATGATGTAAAAGAAAACGTGATCCATCAGACCGGGCCACCTTCTTCCAATGCTCCGTGGTCAAGTTCTGATGCTCACATGCCCATAGTAGGTGGTTTTAGCGGTGGACACGGGTCAGCATGGGCACCCTGACCGCTCTGCGGCTACGCAGCCTCATACGCAACAAACTGCGATGCGCTGTGTGTTCTGACACCTTTCTATCGGAACCAGCAATAACTTTTTCAGCAATTTGAGCTACAGTAGCTCTTCTATTGGATCGGACAACACGGGCCAGCCTTCGCTCCTCACCTGCATCAATGAGCCTCGGGTCTGACCCTGTCGCCGGTTCACCGGTTTTCCTTCCTTGGACCACTTTTGGTAGGTCCTGACCACTGCAGACTGGGAACATCCCACAAGAGCTGCAGTTCTGGAGATGCTCCGACCCAGTCGTCTAGCCATCACAATTTGGCCTTTGTCAAAGTCGCTCACATCCTTATGCTTGCCCATTTTTTCTGCTTCCAACACATCAACTGCAAGGACAAAATGTTCACTTGCTGTTTAATATATCCCCCCCACTGACAGGTTCCATTGTAACGAGATAATCCACGTTATTCACTTCACCTGTCAGTGGTCTTAATGTTATGGCTGATCAGTGTATATATAGTAGGGCTGTCAATCGATTAAAATACATAATCGCGATCAATCACATGATTGTCCATAGTTAATCACGATTAATCGCAAATTCATTTCACATTTTTTTTATTTTTCAAAATATACCTTAAAGGGAGATATATCAAGTATTTAATACTCTTATCAACATGGGAGCGGGGAAATTTGCTTGCTTTATGTAAATGTATGTATATATTTATTATTGGAAATCAATTAACAACACAAAACAATGACACATATTGTCCAGAAACCCTCACAGGTACTGCATTTAGCATAAAAAATATGCTCAAATCAAAACATGGCAAACTGCAGCCCAACAGGTAACAACAGCTGTCAGTGTGTCAGTGTGCTGACTTGACTATGACTTGCCCCAAAACTGCATATGATTATCATAAAGTGAGCATGTCTGAGTGTTATTTTGCCTCCTTCGCTACAAGCTAGTATGACATGGTTGGTACCATGATATGTATTCCTTAGGTTTTCTAGTTTCATATGATGCCAGTATCTTCACTCTAGCTTTAAAACTGAGCTCGCTACAACCTAAAAATCACAAGTTGCGTTAATGCGTTAAAGAAATTAGTGATAATTTGCCGTTAAAACGAATTTGCGTTAACTCTCGTTTTTATTGCGTTAGCTATGACAGCCCTTATACAGTATATAGAATCTGCCAATAATACCCTGGAAACATGACAGCCACGAAGCAGTGAAGATGGAGCATGGCAAATAAATTACTGATGCTCCTATCAGTGTTTTCCATCTCACTGTGGGGGCAGATTTATTTTTATATTTCTGTGGTCCATCTAATCCTTTCGCTCGTGTAATCTAAACAAGATGTCTGTAGATACCGACTCACTCCTCCTCGTGTGGAAGGAAAGGCCTTGAGCCGCGGGCCATCCCCGAACTGTTGAGGGAAAGATTTGCTTTTAAGTCTAAACAGGTGGGAAAAACAACACCGAGCCCAAGGTTGGATAGATTAACAGGATTTATGAGCAGCACTATTTAAGTAACGGAGAGGACAGCCACAGGTTGACAGCTGTTACAGATGTTCAGAGAGTAGCAGAAGAAACAAGACTCACAACTGAGGTTCACAGCAACGATGAAGCTCTACAGGTACGTTTTCTGTTTTAAGATTCATTTCGATTACGTGCACACTGATGATTCTTTTGTAATATAATGAGAGTTATGCAACTGGTTTCAACTTTTAACAGACATAGATAGATAGATAGATAGATAGATAGATAGATAGATAGATAGATAGATAGATAGATACTGTAGATAGATAGATAGATAGATAGATACTGTAGATAGATAGATAGATAGATAGATAGATAGATAGATAGATAGATAGATAGATAGATAGATAGATACTGTAGATAGACAGATAGATAGAAACTGTAGATAGATAGATGGATATAGATATATAGATAGATAGATAGATAGATAGATAGATAGATAGATAGATACTGTAGATAGATAGATAGATAGAAACTGTAGATAGATAGATAGATAGATAGATAGATAGATAGATACTGTAGATAGATAGATAGATAGATAGATAGATAGATAGATAGATAGATAGATAGATAGATAGATAGATAGATAGATAGATAGATAGATAGATAGATACTGTAGATAGATAGATAGATAGATAGATAGATAGATAGATAGATAGATAGATAGATAGATAGATAGATAGATAGATAGATAGATAGATAGATAGATAGATAGATAGATAGATAGATACTGTAGATAGATAGATAGATAGATAGATAGATAGATAGATAGATAGATAGATAGATAGATAGATAGATAGATAGATAGATACTGTAGATAGATAGATAGATAGATAGATAGATAGATAGATAGATAGATAGATAGATAGATAGATAGATACTGTAGATAGATAGATAGATAGATAGATAGATAGATAGATAGATAGATAGATAGATAGATACTGTAGATAGATAGATAGATAGATAGATAGATAGATAGATAGATAGATAGATAGATAGATAGATAGATAGATAGATAGATAGATAGATACTGTAGATAGATAGATAGATGGATAGATGGATGGATAGATTGTATTGTGAAACTTTATAAACTAAATACTTCAGACCTGCATCATAGTGATACACAGAAACACATTTCATTTGAATCATGTTAAAACCACTTGAAACAGAGGGATTTTATTCAAATTGCATTTAGACTCTACTTGACAGCATTTATACTTTTCAAGTAACTGATCTTAAAAGCTTTCAGAAAATGAACTAATGAAATAAAAGTATGAGTCTTAAACTGACATTCATTACATGCTTCGCGGCTGTAGCTCAGTGGGTAGAGCGGGTTGTCTTTTAACAAGGTTGGTGGTTCGATCCCCAGTTTCTACAGTCTGCATGTGGACGTGTCCTTGAGCAAGACACTAAACCCGAAGTTGTTCCCCGGGCGCTTACAGCAGCCCACTGCTCCTGAAAAATACTTAGAATGGGTTAAATGCAGAGGTAACATTTCAATATATGTACCTGTATGTACTGTATATGAAGAATAAAGCTTGCTTCTTTTTCTTCTTCTTAAAAATAATGAATTAATTTCTGTGTGTCACATCATATCAGAGTTTCTATCTGCCCAAAGCTAACGTGGGTTGGAGTAATGGACACAATATGCTTTATCGGTGCAAATCGTCCCCATCTGTAGATATGCACTTTTTAATGACACAGCACAATTTTATAATTTGAGAATCACTTTAGGTGAACCAACCCTGACATTAGAGAGAGGATTTCATTTTGTCCATGTAACTGTAGACGTATATCAAGTAGATGCAAATTTGAGGAGACACACATAAGCACAATATCCTGAATGATCCTGGAGAAAGCGATGATCACACAGTGGCTCTCTTTAATCCCCATAAACTTGATCTTGTGACGTGGTTCCTCTGACGTGAGACCTGATCCCCTCTTGTGGCAGGTATCTGCGCTGCACCCGGCAGAGGATGCAGCTGGTTGTCATGGCAGCAGTGCTGGCACTGGCGGGGGCGGGGCAGGACTGCAGGCTCCTCTGTCATCTGACCAACATCCGCATCCCCGTGGAGGGCTGTAACCAAACCCAATTCATCGACACCACCATATGTGAAGGACAGTGTCACTACGAGGTAATGTTAGATGATTCATACAGCAGCACCTGTTCTTATACTGAGACGCGTGGCAGTCTGTGCATTTATTCTGATTATATGAATGAATTTGTTGAGCTCAACTCTGCTCACTTCAGTGTATAAAGCTGTCACAATATGAATATTATTATAATATTCGTAAACATAATCTATTGTTTTATATGTTAGATGTGCTTTAGTTGATTTCACCTCAGTTCAGCTTAATACAAACAACTTTATCACAGATTTCACACGACAAATAAAACAAGAAAAGACAATTATGTTGAATCACAGAATAAAAAGAGACCGGTCAACATGTTACAAAGTTAGAGGTTAAATCAGTAATTGTATGACCACTAAATTATAGATATATTGAAATACTCTGTGACTAATGATTTAAGGTGGCATGGTGAAACCTTTAGCAGCGTCAGAATGACCTATTATATTTAGATGTGTGTCAACCAATTACAGATTACAGAAGGTTCCAGTCCTGTGTTCTAACTTTTAGTGGTTACACAGTAATTGTAATGTTTACGTGTGCTGGCAGAAGTCAGCAGTTTACAGTTATCTGTTTTTTATTTAAAATGCGCTCTATTAAAGGGACTCTTTGTAACTTTTTAAGCGTATAAATGTACCGGGTCGGGACACATGCGTGTGGCCGGACTCACTGCTCCGCTGTCTGCTTGCCATCACGCGTGCGTTCTCGCTGTTTCGCTCCACCTCTAGACGTGAGCGCTTGCTCACTCCACACTGCAGGAGAGTTAGTTTAGCTCTGAGAATATCTAGTGAATGTACAGTGGATGTTTGTGCACAAATAAATGCTGCAGCTCCTCCAGACCAACAGAGGTTTCCCGTGTCTTGTGAAGTGACGGGGCTCCGCAGCGAGAAACGTTATCAGCTGCACCCGGTCGGAGACGGTAACGTTTCTCTTCCTGCTCAGCCGGCACCGACCCGCTTTTCCTGCTCAGCCTCCGGTGTCTCCCTCCGAAGAGGGAGACACCGGAGGCTGAGGCAGGAAAAGCCAGCAGTGATTCATAGAGAGACCTTCGTCTGGTCAGCTAACATTACTGCCAAGCAGGTGAAATATAGAGTGATATTGTGGTTTTAGCTGACGTGTGTCGTCTCACTGTTTTGAGCAATGTTCGTTCATGTCTATGTAGAGCGAGCAAGTGCGAGCCCGCCGCTGACTTTTGTTGACTTAACGGCCACAGGTGTCGCTGTTAACAAGCAATTCTGAAAGTTACAAATAGTTCCTTTAAAGTTCCCTTTCGTTATGGTTTGCCACAAATCACTTATTCATGTGAGGGAGTGAATCAGTGGCATTTACGTCCATGTGTTTATTAATCATTTACTGTCCTCTGACAGGACCCGGTCTACAGCCGCCCCCATCACCTGGCTAATCAGAAGATCTGTAACGGGGAATGGTCCTACGAGGTGAAACGCATTGAAGGATGTCCAGTGTTCACCTATCCTGTGGCCAGAACCTGCGACTGTGTCCAATGTAACGCAGACGGAAACACAAACTGTGAGCGCTTTCCTGGAGATATAGCCACCTGTTAAAGAAACCTATCGTCTATCCTACATTTACTTAATATTGTGTCACTTGACTTGGTACTAAAATAAACAGGTATCACTTTTTGGAGTTTTGTCTTTTTTTTCACAAGTAACATTATGTTTTAAATGTGTCCTTTAATGTCTCGGCTGTCTTTGATCAGAATCATCAGTCTCGCATTTCAATCTGCTCTGCTCTGTCGTTGTTAACGCCGCCAACAGTTTGTCAACACAGATGAAATGTCACAAGTCAGTGCAGGAGAAATTGTCTGTAGATGAAGCAGCGAGATAGCAGAGTGACTTTAAAGTCATAAAGGCCGACTGAGAGATTGAATGTCCCACCAACAGTTTTCCTTTTCGTCCTGACCAAAGTGACTGACCCCTAAAATTCAATAGTCCTGCGATCCAAGTTTTCCTGCTGAGAATGGAAGGTCATCCTATAAGAAAAAGAGCAGGCCTCACCTCTTTTTTGACAGGTGGAAATGAAAATATAGAGTTTGCAGTATATCCGAAAGCTCCGCTAAAGTGCCTGCTGATCAGTGGCTCTCTTCAGTGAGCGACACTAAATTTAGGAACAGCTCGGTCGGCAAAATCTTGCATATTTGTTTCTGCACATAAGCCATTATTGTAGTAGACCGTTATGTGTGATGGTGCTTATTTCTGCACTGTTGTTAAAAGATAAGTTTGACATTTTGGGAAAAATGCTTATTCGCTTTGTAACAGAATGTTAGATGAGAGGATCTATACAGTACCACTCTTGTGTCCATTAAATATAAAGCTACAGCCAGGAGATTGTTAGCTTAGCATGAAGGCTGGAAACAGGGAAACATCTGTAGTTCAGCACATAACCCCTAACTTAACCTAACATAACTTGTTTATCAGGGAGGTTTAAAGGTGCTAGTAGGTGTTTTTTTATTTCCTTTGGACAGAATCAGGCTAGATGTTTCCCCCTGTTTCCAGTCTTTATGCTAAGCTAAGCTAATGGTCTCCGAGCTGTAGGTTCATATTTAACCAACCCGGTCTCACAGGAAGGTATATAAATACCACAACATTACACGGATGTTCTGTGTGTCATGAGTACGCATGTACGCCACACACACGTCCACAGTTAGGTTTAGGCAAGAAAACCACTCAGTTAGGGTAAGGGAAAACGCCATTGTTGCGCTTAAAATAAGTAAGTAAACTAAGTAAAACACGTACAGAAACAACTACGGAAAACACGTCACAAACGTCAATAAAAAACGTGACTATCGTCTTTAACACGGGTCTCCTGGTTAAAAGTCCGGTGTTTGTTGGACCCATTATATGGGCCCATATTTTTAGGTTGCAGCGGGCTAAGGAATCCATTGGTACCAGCCATATCATACTAGCTTGTCACGAAGGAGGCTAAATAACGCTCCAAACTTACGCTAAATTTTGGCGAGGAAAAACTGGCATGACCTCTGACCTCATGTTATGTGAATGAAAATGGGTTCTATGGTACCCACGAGTCTCCCCTATACAGACATGCCCACTTTATGATAATCACATGCAGTTTGGGGCAAGTCATAGTCAAGACAGCACACTGACACACTGACATGTTTGTCATGTTATAATTTGAGCATATTTTTTATGCTAAATGCAGTACCTGTGAGGGTTTCTGGACAATATTTGTCATTGGTTTGTGTTGTTAATTGATTAACAAGTAAATGTAAGTATTAAATACTTTACAAATCTCCCTTTAAGGTACATTTTGAACAGATAAAAAATGTGTGATTAATTTGCGATTAATCACACATTTATATTAATATGGACAATCTTGCGATTAGTCACGATTAAATATTTTAATCGATTGACAGCCCTAATTCTTTCACTTTGGGCAAAAGTCAAACCACAGCAGTAAAAATCAGTGCATGCTTTTGTTCTGCAGAACAGCATTGTTTTTGTTTTTATTTCAAACTTTGCCTTAAAATTCAAGAAACTAGAATCCAAAAAGGCAGAACTGATGAACATCTTTGCAGAGAAATGAGAATAATAATATAATGATATAAATAATAATAACAAACTGCAGACTGTCATTGTTTCTATGATACAGTTTGTAAGAGGCTTGTTTTTAGCCAAAAGCAGGTGCAGCTTCTGAGTCTGCAGATTGTCAGAGTAATGTCTTATTAATCCAGAGACACGAGGCCCTGCTAATGACCGAGAACTCACTCATTAACATGAGGAGCTGTTAATTACCTATAGTGTCGTGACTTGGCAACTTGCCAGTTTTATCCTTACGTGATCTCCTTTGGTGTGGAGTGGACTGCATCTAATTCAAGCTAACAGTATAATGTGTTGTCATCATTAGTGGGGTGAAGGGATTTCATTGAGTAAATGATCATGTTATGATTTATTTTAGTATTTAATGTTTGCTGTAAGGCATAAAAATGATGACCCACATAGTTGTTTCTCAGTAACATCTCTTTTAAGTGTGAAAACGGAGGGGAAAAAGAGAGGGCAGCTCCACATGATGAATCATTTATTCATATTGCTTTTAAAAAGCTAAAATATGGTGATGAAATTGATATAATAGTGACAGCAGAGAGGAGACAACATGGGCTCGTTGTGACAGTTTAGTGAGCTTTTTCTCATAAATGGTACTGCAGCAATTTAGTATTGCACTTCCATGAAGTTGGGGGACTCACAAGAGACTGAATGAAACCAAGAACAGTCAGAGTCAAAGCTGCAGGGACCGAGATATTCTGACTTTGAGTCCTTAATATGGGTCAAACTCCAAAAGCAGTAGATTCTACATTTCTAATAATTCATCTTTCATTAGACATCATCAGGGTTATTTTTCCAAACTTTGGAAAGCTCCCTCCAGAGCCAAAGAAGACATTCTCCAATGTTTTCAAAGGCTGAGTGGTACTCCTTATGAAAATTAAACTGAACTTAAAGGTGCAATACAACAACTTAATAAAGCTTATTGTAACTTGTTTCAGTGTACTGTAGTGGTTCCCAGCCTGGAGGTCAGAGCCTGTATTTGAATCAAATTTTGAACTTAAAGGAGCAGTGTGTAGGATTTTGGGGGATGAGTTAGCATGAATGGAATCTAATATTCATAACTATGTTTTCATTAGTGTATAATCACCTGAAACTAAGTTTGTTTTCGTTAGCTTAGAATGAGCCCTTCATATCTTCACAGAGTCCGCCATGTTGCACCGCCATGTTTCCAGAAAGGACAAACCAAACACTGGCTCTAGAGAGTGTTTCGCATTTTGAAGGCCACCGTAGTTGTCCAACACGTTTGTGAAACTGCAGTAACATGAGCCGAAGAGTGCAAAACCGTGGTACCGCCAGCCGCCGTCTGATTTCCGTTGCTTCTAAAGTAGGGAAGTAAGGATGGTGTCTGAGCGAGGCGAATGATGTTACCGCAGTCTTGAAAAGGGGGGAGTGGATAGTAACTTAACAGTCATTGTTTGGATGACAAATCTTTGAGATTGCCGCTTTATGTGAGGTGAGATGTTGCCCTGTTGCCTTGTGTCTCTCAATGTTTTGTTTAGTTACATAATTTTGTTGTCTATTTTATTTGAATTTGAATTTTGATTTGTTTATTGTTTGTTGTCTTGTAGACTTCATACTGTCATCTATCATTTAATTGTTATATATTGTTTGTCAATGTGTTTGGTTATGAAAAAGAAAAGTAAAATATAAAAAAAAAAAAGAAAGAAAAGGGAGGAGTGAGCGGAGGGGTACTCAGTTGGTTGCAATCTGCAACCACACCACTGGATGCCGCCAAATCCTTCACACTGTCCCTTTAAAATGGTTTGAGTGCATCTATATACTGTCTCAGAAAGAAGATGCGGTTAAATGTATCAGCGTGGTTACTTCGAAATCAGTGTTTAACATTTTTGCTGTAAAGTCTAATCTGGAGTGATTTTAACTGGAGAACACTTGCGTTTAAAGATTATCAATATTTGAGCCAGCCAGTAGTGAGCGAGGGTCAAAGCCAAAGTGCTCTAACAAGTGAGGCAATCAATGAAATGATTAATGATAGAACAGAATGGAACAGAATGATCAATGGCAGAAAAAAAGAGGTTGTTAAAGAAATAAGATGTGAGAAGATTACATCTTCTACTTTAAGACAGCAGCACACTGAAGCAAGTTCAGGAAGAAAAAATATATGAGAGAGGGAGCTGAAGTATCTCTTAGACAAGTTTTCAGATTGTTGTTTGGAGGAAAATGAGTTGAGACTACAGTAGAGGGCAGGCGAAGCTGACCTAAGCTGCTTGTAGAGATGGACTGTGACCCGAGGGTGCTGCTTTCTCAGCCTGTAATGCATCACAACATTTTTTGATTTCAGTACAAACACCCCGAGGTACACAGCCAGCAGAGGGAGTGCAAGATAGATGTGACATGAAGGAATCTCAGGAAGATGCAGATACAGCGATATAGTTCCTCTTTAGAAACACTGGCAAGTAAAAGGCATTAGAGGAGCACAGACCTCCACCAGCGCTGAATAATTACCCAAAGACATCATTTCCACCACTTACAGCTTTGGTGAAATTGAATCAATCGATCCCAAACGCTGGAGCTATGAAGCTGGAAATCGATCTCTGTGATCTCTGTTTCATAGTTACGACTACAAAAGGACAATAATGACAGGACTCTCATATTTAAATCAACGTCACGCCAACCTCTGATTAAGTGAAGATGACCAGTCATTTTCAAGGAAATCTGACGTTATGTTTAAGAGACAAACAGCTCACAAACCAACAGATTTGCATGTGAAATCATGAACTTCTCGCCAAAACAGCACTATAAATGATTTTATGGCTTGAGGTAATGATTCTTTTTATTATTGATTATTTGTTCGATTAATCGTCCCCCCTACCACCAACACCACCTCCAAAAAAAAATGAAAAATTCTTATCACAACTTCTTATATATAACCTGAAGTGACGTCTTACATACACTTACCTGTACAAAGATGTGATATTATACACATATCTATATGCTACTTCTCATATGTATAATCCTTACCATTTAACCTGTTTATATTTTGGATAGGGCTGTCAATCGATTCTAATATTTAATCGCAATTAATCTCATGATTGTACATAGTTAATCGCGATTAACCGCAAATTAATAGCACATTTTTTTATCTGTTCAAAATGTACCTTAAAGGGTGGATTTGTGTAATGGCCGTGGGTAAATATATTTGCTTTATGCAAATGTATGTATATATTTATTTCACAAAACAATGACAAATATGGTCCAGAAACCCTCACAGGTACTGCATTCAGCGCAGTCAGTGGGTTGACTTGACTATAACTTGCCCCAAACTGCATGTAATTATCATAAAGTGGGCATGTCTGTAAAGGGGAGACTCATAGGTACCCATAGAACCCATTTTCATCCACATATCTTGAGGTCAGAGGTCAAGGGACCCCTTTGAAAATGGCCATGCCAGTTTTTCCTCGCCAAAATTTTGCGTAAGTTTGAAGCGTTATTTAACCTCCTTTGTGACAATCTAGTATGACATGGTTGGTACCAATGCATTCCTTAGGTTTTGTAGTTTAATATGATGCCAGTATCTTTACACTAGATTTAAAACTGAGCCGCTACAACCTAACGCAAGTTGCGTAATGCGTTAAAGAAATTCAAACAAATTTGCGTTAACACGTTGTTATCGCGTTAACTTTTACAGCCCTAAAATTACGTTACGTTACTTGCGGCTATTTCATTAGAATGAAATTACATAATGTGAATAATTACCTCGTCCGTGAACATGATTTCGGTCATGACAGATTGTCATTGGCAATGGGGAAAACGTCAACTCCTATGATCCCACGCTACTTCATGATGTCATCAAACTGCTCCTTTTGTTATTGTTTTGATTGAGATCCCCCTAGTGGCAGAAATGACATATTGTGCCTTTAATTGACCAATTGTTTCAGCACTGCTGAATTTCTTAAAACAAGCTGGCAACACATCAGATTTATGACAGTAGTCTATATATATATTTAATTCTACTCACATCTGAGTGAAAGATGGGACAGCCCCATTACTTCATCTCCTCTGTCAACATCCAGACGGACCTTCGACCTACTCACCCTTCGTGTTCATAGATTTTTGTTTCAGCCTTTAAACTCCTCGCAGACTCTTCTGTCACATCTCCAGTTCACTGCAGGCTGGATATCTGCTGACAGATTTCAGTCCATTCGGGTCACTGGTGTCCTTTAATAGCGGCTTGTTTTTTATCCAGCGGCTCCCCGGAGGTTCGTGCTCTCGCCTCGCTAATGACTGCCGCAGCCAATATTTAGATAGACATTTTATCAAGTTTATAGACGAGTCTGTCGCTCTGCTGGAGGGAGGAAATGGACACGGTCATGTAGTGGATGGCTTTGTGTCAGGCTGTGATGAATCCTTCCTTGAGTTGAACTTTATAAAAACTAACGACAATAGAAGGTTATATATAGCACGGTCCTAAGCACACTATTATCACTACTATCTTTTATTAACAGCTATTAAGGGCTCTGCATGGGCACATGGATATAAGTACTTTCCTGCATGTATTTCTGTGTTTTTTGTATTGTATTCTGGTTTGCCAGCTTGAATTTAATTGATGTGTGATTTAGGCCAGTGAGAGTACTGGAGGCGCACCAGACTGAAATGTTTAAGAACCAGAGCCGCGGCCATCCAATGAAACAACCAGTGATTTATTCATTCCCACAGCAACTGGGCTGCTTTGTGTTAGCAAATGCAATTATGTAGCCTATTAACAAGACTAAGAATCTACAGCCATGCTAGCAGCTCTGAGGCTGAACTGAGGCACAACGGTGCTTTGACATTGGTCACAATGACAAATGAACATGACTGTCATTAGTTTTGCAGGTATTTTTGTCATAAAACTTTGGGCAAATTAAGATATGGAACGGATGATGGCGCTCTATAGAAGATAGATACGGGATTGCCAAAGTTATTACAATTCATCCTGAGGGGAACATGTATTAAAGGGATAGTCTGGGTGTTTTGAAGTGGGGTTGTATAAGGTACTTATCCATAGACAGTGTAGGTCGGCACGCCCCCAGTTTGGAGAAGCATATATCGGTTTATATCCGTTTAAGTGTACGCTATATTTAGAATATTTTCACTGTTGGGGCGCCCTCGTGGCTCACCTGGTAGAGCGGGCGCCCCATGTACCAAGGCTGAGTCCTTACCACAGTAGGCTGAGATACTAATCCGACCCACGGCCCTTTGCTGCATGTCATCCCCTCTCTCACCTCCTTTCATAACTATCACTGTCACTCTCAAATAAAGGCAAAAAAAAAAGCCCAAAATATAATCTTTTAAAAAAAAGAACATTTTCACGGCTTTATCTTGCCGTCAGCCCTTTCCGACAGGGAACTGAACTGAAAGTGAAAGTTAGCTATGCTTTCTTCAAAGCAGCACACTGTTATAGATAAGTTTAAATTACAGTTCAGTTCCTTGCTGGAATATATTCAAAATGTATGCCATGGTCTGGGTGAATGCTTGATTCTGATTGGCTGCAGGGTGTCCATTAATTCCTGAAAATGGACACCTACTAAGTCGTTCCAGTGAAACTGTCCGTCCACCATTCTAAGCGCTGGCCACATTATATAAATGAAAAAGAATATCTTATATAAAACACGTTAGTTCTTCAGTGCCCCGTCCCCTGAACACCACAGGGTGGCGACTGTAACACACAAGAAGTAAGTTACACTCTCTGGTTACACTGACCCTCCCAACTTACTTTGTGAAGCGATCGTCTCATCCCATTCGCTATTCAACTCGCTACTTCAGGCTGCAGCCAACGGTCACATAAGACATTGGGACAATGACATGACTAGAGAGCTAGCCAGTCTTGTTGTTAAACATACTGTCAAATGACTGTCTGTCAACCTTACGCAATGTTATTGACTTTAAATCTTGCGTTAGCTTTATGCTAGCATTATGCTAATCAAGATTTCGTGAAACTCCTGATATTGATTCGGAGACAATTAAATGTCTGGATAGCTAGCTAGTCTTGTTGTTAAACATACTGTCATATTAATGTATTTTTTACTGTTTTTCAACCGTACGCAATGTGGTTGACTTTGAATTTTGCTAGCATGACGTTAGCTTTCTCAAAGGGTTCTATGAGTTGAGCGGACTAGAAATATCAACTGTTGCCAAGTCGTAGCTATGGTCCGTCCTATTTACTGGATTTTTCCAGGTATTAGCAAACCCTAAGGGTTACCAGGGAAACGGAGTGAAGGCATTGTGAAAAACTTTAGATTTTGGTTACAAAAGGCATGAATATTTAATTTAACGGTCTAAATATATATATTTTTTATGAAGTGACCGTGGTATAAGCAGGATAATGTCCCTTGAGGTGTCCATAATCAGGAATTAATGTACGACGTGGAGGCCTGAACCGTCCGACGCAAGTTTTTAGGTGATCTTTTGCTCCCGTGTTGGTACTCCTGTCTGTTTCTCCAACTCATCTACTGTAGATAATACACCAACTATGGATAAAAACCTCATACAACACCCGAACTATCCTTTTAATATCTGTACCAAATTTCATGGCAATCTATCCAATAGTTGTCAAGACATTTCAGAGGAAAAGGGGATCACCAAAGTCATTAGGATACATCTTCTGGGAACGAGTTGTTGAGATATTTCAGTGTGGACCAAAGTCATGGACTAGCTGACCAACATTGCCCTCCCTTGAACCACATCGCTGCTAGTGTGGCTAAATGACATGAAGGATTCAATTCTGAAACTTCATCTATCCACTGTGGGCAATCAGGTAATATTTGGAACTGACAAATCGTAATGAACTGAGCAAAATGTCCTCATCAACGTCACCGTAACTTATGTGCTTAATATTCCTACCAGCCGTCAGTCAGTGTGAGAGAGTCTCGGAGTCATTTAAAGGCTGATAGCTGGTTTAGGAATATGTACTTGGAGCTGGTGCAACACGCATTTCCCAATGAGAAAATATTGGAACTTAAATCGGAGTTTGGAACAAAACTTCAGCTGCTTTGATGAATGACTTGTTTGCATCGACTCGCTCTCTGCTCTCATCGACTAGGTTTTTATAAATATTAATAAGATTCATTTATATGTAGCCCTTTAAAATTGAGCTATAAAATGCATTATGAAGACAGTGGCAATGAAAACAGAGCAGCAGACCTACATTTATTAAAACAACATGGTTTTTGTGATGTTACGGTAAGCTGAACACACACCACATTTCCCCTGCGAGACAATAATTTACATTTCCTTTAAAAAAAACAAAAAAATATCCACCGGTGTTGTTCCTCAAAGTTCAAATTTGTCAGGCTCACGCTTGTCAGCGCTTTCTGCAAATGTTCCCTGGAAATAAGCAGGAGGATATGGAGACAAAGCAACCCGGGGGCTGTATGACACTTGACCTACAGCTGAGGCTCAAGGACAGCAGGATGTGTATAAATGAGACATTACTGTCTGAGCAGATCTGCAACTCTTACTTTAGCCAGCGTGATGAACTGCTGTGTCATGCAGCAAGCCCATTGCCTTTGGTCAGTGTGTCGGGGATTGTAAAAAAAGATGGATCCAGTCTGTGATAAACGGGCAAAAAAATGACCTAATGGAAATAAAAATTAATTACATTTTTAAAGGATTAGTCTACAGACACCTTAATTAATGTCTTTATTAAAAGGCCTCTATATAACATCACACCGATGGTGCTTTATTATAACACACATAATGGAATGAAGGGTCTGCTGTCATTTAGGAGGGATTAGCTTCCCCTAGACCACTGAATATGCCTGAATATTGGACAGATATACAGTAAAGGGTTAGCCCTGACATTTTAATTACTTGCTTTTTAGTTTTTTTTCCCACTGGAGAGAATCTTCTGATTCATTCTGTTAATTTAACTCAGTGATATACAGCAGCTCCTGAAGTAGAAATGGTCATACATAGTTTTAAACTTTTATCCAGTTTAATACACATCTCGATGATACATTTGTTAGCAGAAATGTTATAGAATATTCATAACTATGTTTTCATTAGTGTAAAATCACCTGAAACTAAGTATTGTGTTTTCGTTAGCTTAGAATGAGCCCTTCACATCTACATAGGGAGCGGGTCCTCTTCACGGAGTCCACCATGTTGCTCCGCCATGTTTCTACAATAGCCCAGAATGGACAAACCAAACACTGGCTCTAGAGAGAGTGTTTAGCATTTTGAAGGCCACCGTAGTTCTCCAACACGTTTGTGAAACTGCAGTAACGTGAGCCGAAGAGTGCAAAACCGTGGTACCGCCAGCCACCGTCTGATTTCTGTTGCTCCTAAAGTAGTGTTATTATGGTAAGGATGGCCTCTGAGTGAGGCAAACAGCGTTACCTCGGTTTTGCACTTTTGCACTGCTTCATCTAGTCCTACATTAAGTACTGATTCCATACATATGAAATAATGAGTTACAAAAACTTCCAAATTACGCACTAATGTTTTCTTTCTTGAATGAAAATGGAAGCCATCTATACAGTTTCACAGGTCATTTAAATGTCCCCCTATGGTCAGCTGTGGTACTGCACAAACAAGCAAGGAGGTCAGAAACATAAGTAAGGGATAATGTACAGCGAGACGACACAAAAACGGTCCACCAACGGTCTGTTATACATAGCAACGGTCTGTTATAGAGAAATTACAGACCGCAGAACGCCGTTATTGAGCAATCAGAATCGTGTATTCAACACAGCCGTGTAATAGGAAATAATACTGCCTGGGCCTGTCACCAGTGTTGGGAAAGTTACCTAGACTTCTTCTGTGTTTGTGTTTTTTTAAAACTAAAACCAATCATTACCAGATGTAGGTATCTTGTTCACAAGAAAAGTCATGCATACATGTGTTGTTTTGAAGCTTGAACACTACAAACACCAAAATGTTTTTCTCCTTCTACTATAAAACATTGTCGTGGATTTGATAAATCTTTCAGTTTTATTCAACATGCAAAACAACAAAAAACATCTTTCCAAATTCAAAACCTTTTCTTGAACATTTTTGGTTCAACCACTTTTAAAAAAAACAAAACTATACAACATGCCTCTTTCTCTTATTCATAAATGCCACACGATTAAACCAACTGCACTACAGAGTATATAGTTATGTGAAACCTTTAATCTCTCTTCAACTCTCTAAAGCTTTTGAGTCCTGATGTAAGTTGCGTATTTCAGATGTATTATGATATTGTTTTTCTGTTCTGTAAATAATTAAAGTAGAAAACAAATCAACTAAACAACACAAAATTCAGCAACTCAATGAGTGCGTTTGCATGGACATGAATTACCCGTTAGTGATCTGGTTATCTGAGAATCCCGTTTATGTGTTTGAGCATGTAAACACCATATTCCGAATATGTTCATAAAACAGATTATTAATTTCCATGTAAACACACACACTGGCACAAAATTTGGGATTTCACTTGAGACAGTTGGACGTGAAAACTTTAAGTTAAGTTCTTCCCACCTCTGCAGATGTTACAGTGCAGACATTAAACATGAAGAAAAGAGTATATTAACACAGAATGGCACATAAGAGACATTTTAAAAGGGACTGTTTGTAACTTCTTACACGTATAAATCACCCGGGTCGGTGTCCCATGTGCGCTCGCATATGCGGGCTCAGACTCCAACACAAACTACACGGAAGCACCAAAACCGCAAAGTTATATCTAGTGAAACCCGTCTTGCAAAACAGTGTTGGCCGCGGTCGGAGGACGCGGGGGAGACCGTAGCTTTGGTCTCCAGGGCCGGAGTCTCCGCTCCTCTGCTCCTCTGCCTGCCTGCCTTCACCCAGCTCGCTCCGCCTCACGGTCATGCGCGCTCACTACACACTGCAGAAGACTTCGTAGCTCTGAGAATATCTAGTGAATGTACAGTGGACGTTTGTGCAGAAATAACTGCTGCAGCTCCTCCAGACCAACAGAGGTTTTCCGTGTCTTGTGAAGTGACGGGGCTCCGCAGAGAAACGTTATCGTCTCTGACCGGGTGCCGGTGTCTCCCTCTGGCCGCGGTCAGGAGGCTGAAGCAGGAAAAGCCAACACTAGGATCAGCACTGATTTATGGAGAGACCTCCGTCTGGTCAGCTAACATTACTGCCAAGCAGGTGAAATATAGAGTGATATTGTGGTTTTAGCTGACGTGTGTCACCTCACTGTTTTGAGCGATGCTCGTTCAGGTATATTTAGAGCGAGCAAAGCACGAGCCCGACGCTGACTTTCGTTGACTTAACGGCCACAGGTGTCGCTGTTTACAAGCATTTCTGATTCTTACAAACAGTCCCTTTAACTGAAGAACACAGGAACAGGAAAAAAAAAAACTTGAAATGAGATCAGAACAACATTTTTAAGAGCAACAAAGAGCACATCCTACATTCAGCAGAATACTTACATTGTTCTGCATAGTTTTCTACCACAGGCAGTAGCTTAGTAAAACCTGATAAATATCGGTGAACGTTGTGGACGATTCTTTTAAAAAAGGCATCACAGTTTTTAATGGACCAACCAGAAGCCCTCTAAATGACAAACTTGTTCCGGATGATCTCTCCGCCCTCCACCTCCACCTGCTCGTAGAGCCACTTCCTGTCGCAGCGGCACTCGACTCCACACTTGCGTGATCCGCAGTCTGGGCAGGGGTAGAAGCAGCCCATACAGTCCACATCCAGACAGTCACACATGTCCTTGCTGTTGGACAGCAGTCGGCCTTTGTTGTCGTACACTCTGCTCTTGGCTCCGACGGGCTGTCTGCAAGCACCAGATCAAAGACTGACATTACTGATGGAGTTTTCTTGAAGAATTTTCCCCAGTCAGGGTTTTTCTTTCATTACTGTTTCAGTTTTATTTATATCTGACAGTATAAAATGATCACAGTGGAATATAAATTTACGTCTTTTCATGATTCAGCACAGTCTGCATCCAGCCGAGTCTGACAATGACAATTAATATTATGAAACATTCACTGAGTGACGAAAACCTGGGGACAGTTTTGTCTTTCACATCGTTATGAAACAATGCTCAAATCTACATTCAGATTTAATTAATGTCATTAACCAGACCAGGGCCTAGGGGAAAACCCTGCCCTGTTAAAACTCCTACAGAAGTTAATCCAGCTGTTGTTTTGTCAGAAAGAGTTGCAACATTCTCGTCTGGTCCTACCTTAACTATCGATTCCCTACATACAGCATAATGAGTTACAATAACTCAGAATTCACACACATATTTTACTTTCTTGAAAGACAATGGAAGCCATCTATGCAGTTTTACTCGACATGTCATTTAAACTTCCTCTCTACTGCGCCCCCTATGGCCAGCTGTGGCACTGCACAAACAAGCGAGGAGGTCAGAGGAGTAAAAGTAGAAACAACTAGAATGGCACTCGAAGAGCGCAGACCTCCGCCAAGATGCCCGAGTTCGATTGCCCTCCCTTCTCCGTGCAGCTTGCGCCATCATCCACGTGTATTTTTGTTTATGTTAAGATCAGCTGTACGTAGCGGAGCATCGTAAAACACTTCATTCAAACTGGACAGAAACAAAATAAAACTCACCTAAACCGTCGTCGTTACTCTTTCCAACAATCACCAAGTGTGCTTTGGTCGAACTCAACTGTAATTTCATCGAGTTTAATGTGAAAAAACGCTGAATCTACAGTTGTCCTTCTACTGTACCTATGCTGAAAATATTTCACCTCATGCATATACTGTCTGCGTTTGTTCAGGTATTCGTATCAGAAAATACATCACAAATTACATTATGATCCCAGAAATGGAAGACATGTCGCCATCTGTTGTTTTCTTTTTCTTCTGTGTGTATTTTTCTGTTTATTAAGAAAGTCTAGTGATGGCCCACATTACAAATAACAGTCAGAAGAAGGAGAAGCACATTTTCCTCTTAGACTCAGCAATCACACAAACCTAACTAGTGCCTGAGTGAAACAGCAGCAGGCTTCTTTGTGAAAGGGCTAAATGATGAAAAGAGCTCCGTGTTTCCAAGGACACTTACTGAATTAGAGATAAAGAGGTGAAAACTGTAAAGAAATACTGCTATCACAGTGAGAATGAAGAAACACCCACACACTGCCTCACCTGTCAGACAGCTGTTTTGCTCCACGGCCTCCTCGTCCACCCTGTGACAATAAACAAGTACATTTTATGCAAACACATCCCCACAATAGTTCATGCATTAACTGTACTGTAGTTAATCATGAGACGAAAACAGACATCTGAAAAATGCCAATTCTGGTTTAATGCTCCTAAGACAGCACAGAGATGATCCAATTTAACCCGTGGATGCTGGTGAATGTTTGATTGTAACTCTGACTGTCTCCAGTGATGCCTCTGACAATGATAATATTAATATCTTACTATTCAATTGTATGTGTAAAATAAGTGTAATAATCACAGCAATCTGATCATCTATACATATATATTTTACTCTGATGTATAAAATGATATACCCAAATTAATATTTGTTTTTTTAATTCCATGATGAATATTGCAACTCTCTGCATCCTTGCATAAACTCCCATTATATCATTGATGAAATTTGACTAATACAAAATGAACTCAGCGTCTAACAAAACATTTTTGACTGTTTTTTAAGTCAAAGGGATCAAGGTGAAAGGCATTGAGTAGTAGCTGCTGCTGAAATAACAGGAACATTTGTTTAGTTAAACTGTAACGTCCGGTTGTGCTTGTTACTGTTCTCATTAGGGCTGCAACTAACGATTATTTTCATTGTCAATTAATCTGTTGATTATTTTCCCAAAGATATTCAGTTTACGGTCATAGAGGAGTAAGGTAAAGCTTCTTAAATGTGAATATTTTCTGGTTTCTTCACTCCTCTATGACAGTAAACTGAATACCTTTGAGTTGTGGATAAAACAAGACATTTGAGGACGTCATCTTGGGGCTTTGGGAAACACTGATCAACATTTTTTCACCATTTTCTGACATTTTATATAGACCAAGCAACAAATCAATTAATCAAGAAAATAATCAACAGGTTAATCGACAAAGAAAATAATCGTTAGTTGCAGCCCTACCTCAGTTTGTTGTGTTTTAAGGATTAAAAGTTGTTGTTTTTTTTGCCCATTTACTATTTAAAACTATTAAAAAGGTATCTTTCAAAAAATAATTGGATGTGATGTAAAGCAAAAACAACTAGTATGATAGTATGATACTTTAAAAAGGTGAACACAACATCATCTACCCACACTGCAGGCAACGCTAACAGGAAACTCACCCTCATTCCTCCTCTTTTGTCTCTGCGTAGACTGACGGCCTCTCTCACTCGGTCTCTGTCTGCTTGTGTTCCAATCTGATTGGCGACATTCGTCTCCTTTGGTACCACCCCTCTTTTACGAAGTTCAATCTGTGGAATATTCACAGTTGTCTAGTCACTTCATATAAAATACAACAGGATGACTTGTTTAAACTGTTGAGTGTTAACTGAGAGAAGAATGGTTTGTTTTAGACCTTAGATGTATCCTGTCCCTGGGAGAATATGGTGGGCACCGCATCCTCCCTCAGAAACTGTTTGCCATTGTAGTCCCTGAAGCAGTCGGCCCTGAAATGCTCTGAGCAGAGGCAGGTGTTGGCAGTCGGGATGAAGTTTTTCATCCCAAGGCTGTGCACCCATTTGCTGGCAAGTTGAGGTTTGCTGAGTGGGAACCTAATACACAGAAGAGAGAGGAGATGGTTTCTAACCTGGCTGCATCACATCTGTTAAGATAATGACTAACAACCTGGTGGTAAACTGACAATCAAGTAGATGAAAATATGTCTTAAACACTGTAAAAATGTTTGCAACTGATCTAAGAAGCCCCTAACTTTTGATATGTGGCTGAAGGAAATGTATTAATTAGATTCACTATGTCAAACAGAAAGATACTTTCAGAAAATCTTCAAAAATTAGTGAATGGTTAATGTTCTAACAGGTTAACTGTGTCATATATCAATACCTTGTAACTTATGTGATAAATGATGTTAACTTTTCCTCTTTTGTGTTACTGTTTGTCTCTTTCGTTGTTCTTTCCTTCACATTTGTTGTTTGCTCTGCTGTATTTCTATACCGCTCTTCAAAATCAATAAACAGATGTTAAAAGAAGAAGAAATATTTGCAACTGGACACAGTTATGGCAAAGATCATGCTTTATCAGTTATATGAAGCATATTTATACGTTGCCTTAACATCTGGCCAAGTTGTTTTCCACGATCTGTAAATTACGTAATCTTTTTTTGTATGTTGGAAATGTTCAAGTGGACATATGCAATTGTCTGGAGCATCAACCAGTGAACAAAATCTGATGCAGTAACACTGATGTACTTTATTTCAAGTAAGTACATCTGTCTGTCTGTCTGTCTGTCTGTCTGTCTGTCTATCTTAGCGATGCACCGATTTATCCGCTGCACATCGGTATCGGACGATTTTCACCTCGTTGACTGCAATCGGCCTATCGGTAAATAAGATGACATTCACCGATGGCAGTGGCCAATGTTTATGTGTTGTGTTGCATTCATTTTGTGCCGTCTAACTGTTGTGTTGTTAGCTGCTGACTAAATTACATTTAATTTATGATTCACAAAATGTTTTTGTTGGGCTATGTAAATACTGAAAAATAACTTCCTCTCATTGACTGATGGTCTACACGTGTTGCATTCACTGCCCTGATATGTTAACATAACAATGCATCTCAGTTGGTGGTTTATTTCAGCTTTCTTGTGTAATGATGTTGGAATCTGGCATTAATTTCGTGCTGTTCAGGACTTCTCGTCTCATGTTGGTGATTCATCTTCTTTGCTTTTTATGTACTTCATCTCCAGCGTCGACCTGTGGGGTGTCGTGGGTCTGAACACAAGCGTCTGTTTCAGCAAGAAGAAATGTCTCTAAATAAGTTTATTAATTTGATACTAATGATACACTCACTGCATATTGTCATTTAATTTTTTAGTAATGTCCAGAAAGAAGTGACCATCAGCAGCGGGTTGTATAGAGGCTAAAGGAGCTTTTGAAGCAATTACTTCCCATGTGAAAGAAAGCTTGTTTCATAAATTTGTACAATTTAATTTGACTCAATATCTTTCTATTCTATCAATACATAATGCCTTCAGTTAGACGTGTAAGTGCAGGTTTGTTACTGAGTTATTGTTGAGTCGATATTGATGTGTGCACCTGATACACACAGTTCAACTGGCTGACATCAGGCTGGTTTAAGACAATGATACGTGATGACAGCAGTGAACAGAGCTGCAACAGGCAATCTTTAGTATGTATTATTGTATTTTTACTCCAATTTAATATTTTCTTAAATAAATCAAACATGTTCATGGGTGTTAAGACTGTATGCTGCTATGTATTTGCATGTTATTAGGCTGTGTATTTAGGACCAATTTAGCCAAAAGATAAACTGTAGTGCATTTAAGTAAGGCTAATATTTGTGGTTTATATATTGAAAATAGAGAGCTCAGTGTGTTAGCTAGCTGTTTGTAAAGCTAGTGTAACGTTATGATTCAGCAAGAATACATACTAACACCAGAAGAGATGCCTCACGAGGTAACTAACTGTACGAGGTCGTATTGTCTTTTAATGAATGGTAATACAAATAAAGTTATTATAGCTAACCTTACGAGGACTAGCATTTACCTTAACTCTGATGAACATAGTAATGTTACAGTAAGATATTAAATCGATACGCAAATGTTGTTTAAACATGACCTTAAAGAGGAAATATCATCAATGAAAGTAGCTAATGTAAACGCAAAGTTCATTTAGCTGTACAGTAAACTTCAGCCGGTGCAGACTTACCTGTAAAACCGGATTTCCGAGCCTTTGACAAACTTGTTGTTGCAGCCTATCGCCGCACAGATAACGGGCATTGCGTCGTTTTGGTCAAAACTGCGCAATAATGTCAAAGATGTGCTGAAAACGACAAGAAACAACAACAACCACAACAACCACAACCACACCGGTGTGTGATTGTTTTCTTTCGGCTTCTTCTTCGTGCGAAGATACAAATGTACATCCGCTTCAACTTCCGGTTTCCTCTTGGAGGAATCTGCCCTCCAGCGGCGGGTCAGAGCATCATCCTCCTCACTGTCAGAGAACAAGAGGTGAACATCTGGGAACAACTGTACACTTTACAGGTCTGTGCCAGAGCTATAAACTTTATTATATAGATTACACACTGATTTAGATGTTTTTGGTTGGAATCTAAAATGAACCATATTTCAAACTATTTCTAAATGTTGTTATGTACAAACTGAGATGGCTTGAACAGACAAAATAACACATTTCTAATGTTTTCCTGTAGCCTACTGTACATACATTTACTTAGTGCACAGGTACAGTTTTCCGGCACTTTTTTTTTTTTTTTTGCTATTCATACTACAATTCAGAGGGGAAATGTGCCTGACAGGGCCCATTCTTTCTATGTAACTATTCCTTTTTGAATGTATTTTGCTGATTATACCATAGATATAATACTTTCACACTTACTTAAGTAACAGTTTGAATACATGCCTTTTACTTGTAATTGAATGTTTTCACAATGAGGTATTGCTTAATTAATTATTTATATTTATATAAAATATTTTATTTACTTAAGTAAAAGTAGTAATACTACAGTGTAAAAATACTGTGTTACAACAAAGTAAAGGTCGTGCATTCAAAATTTTATTAAGTGAAAGTACAAATGTACTAGCATCAAAAAATAGCCTACTTTAAGTGCAAAAAGTACTCTTATGCAAATGGACCATTTCAGATTAATATATACTGTATTATATAATAACAATAACAATAATAAGCATCATCATCTTAATAATAATACATTATTTGATCATATTATAATAATTATATATATATAATTCAAATAAGCCCCACCTTCTGCAACATTAAAGTGATGTACACATGTAATGTACATCCACTCGGCACAACACAAAGCGCCTGGGTCAGTCCTTCATGCTGGTAGCCATCAGGCTCCACAACCAAGGCTGACCCCCATATGACAACTATGAGGACTTTAAGAACTTTTAACATGCACTATCTGCAACCATCTTGGACTCTGACCACTGGCACACTTTACACTTACTTTACATTATACATCCTATATACCACTTTATAGACTGCACATACGTACTTACTACATTTATTTATTGTACATACTACATTTATTTATTGATTAACTGTACACACTATGTTCACCCATTCACTCTGTATCTTTTATATCTCTATTATTGTTTTTATCATTTGTGTATACCTTTAGCTGTCCTGTGTTTCACTCTGTTTGCTGATGTTGCTGCTTTGACACCTGAATTTCCCTCCGGGGATTAATAAAGGTTCATTTTATCTTATCTTATCTTATCTTATGTTATTATCTAGGGTTAGAAATTAGCACCAGCCACCAAACAAATGCTGGTAAAATATGCAAATGTTCGCTAGATTTGCTTCCCTCACCAGCCAATGGTAATCTATTGTAGTGGCTGGTATATTTTGGAGTCCACCAACTACAGTGGCAGGTAGGAAAAAAAAGTTACTTTCCAACACTGATATTAACCACATAATATATAACATAGAGTCCATCTTACTTATTTCCTCCACTATACATCCTATATACCACTTTATAGACTGCACATATGTACTTATTACATTTATTTATTGCACATACTACATTTATTTATTGATTAACTGTACACACTATGTTCACCCATTCACTCTGTATCTTTTTATAACTCTATTATTGTTTTTATAATTTTTGTATACCTTTACCTCTCCTGTGTTTCACTCTGTTTGCTGATGTTGCTGCTTTGACACCTGAATTTCCCTCCAGGGATAAATAAAGGATCATCTTATGTTATCTTATCTTATCTTATCTTATCTTATCTTATCTTATCTTATCTTAATGTAGCACAACATTTGCCTCTAAATGTAGAAGTATATGTGGAGTAGAAGTAGAGTAGCCTACCTCAGAATAGTACTTAAGTTCAGTGGTGGAGTCCTGCCAGCTCCCTGTGAGTCAGTCCACCGGGCATTAACCCCCATGTTGACTCTGTTTCCTGCTGCGCAGCCTGACGCCTGAGCAGAGCCTCCATGAATCACATGATAAAGCTACGCTGACTGGCTAGCTAGCGAGCTAACATGCTAGCTGCGGTTGTCAGAGGCGCTGTCAACAGCCGCAGACGGACGGAGTAACAAACCCCAACTAAAGAGTAAGTAGCAAACTCGGGAAGTCTCCGGCAAGTCAACCAATGTACCCTTTGTGTCGTGTGAGTGTGTCAGCCGTGCTGTGTGGAGAGATCAGAGCTAGCGGAGTGTAACTTGTCTGAAGGGAGTTGCTGTAGGGTGCGGGGGTGTTGGGCTAACCAGACTGGCCTTGTTTAGACCGACTAGGAAGCTAATCTCACCTCACCTTAAACATTCACCTGTACAGTTTAACACTAACTAACGCTGTGTGAAGGTTAGAGAGGTAACGACTAGTATCATCACATACACGTATTGTTGCTAACTTCATGTTTACAAGCCCAACTCGTAGGCTAGCCAGCTACATGTGTGTGTGTGTTAGTTAACTGACTATATGGCTGGTTGACTGAACTAACTAATGTTAGCAGGAAGTCTGTTACCAAACTACAAACAAGTATCAGCAGTGTCAACACAAGACGCGCCTAATGTGTTTGAAGTTGCAACAAGCTCTTTCAAGTGTTACCTAACATGATTGCGACATTAACGGTCACTAGGTAAAACAACCAGCCACCCAGGCTCACTGCACATTAGCTCACTTAGCCTGACTGCCAGGCTGGGACAGGTAGGCACAGACACTCTTGCATCTTTTCCATTGCTTAATATACCTGGTTGTAAGTGTGCATATGCCTAAACAAACTGAAAGCCCCTAAATATCTCACCTACACAAGTGGTTTCCTGTGTAACTCACTGACTTGGCATCTGTTGAACCTGTTGTCAGTTAGGGCTGTGTATTGGTATCATCATATCATGATACAGGGGTAGCTGTCAATGTATAAAGAATGCATGGCTATTATTACACATAAATATACAAATTGACTCATTGGATCCACAAGAGTCTCAGCTTTACAGTGATACCCAATTTATGTAATCCAAGACTGTTTAGGGACCCCAGTGTGCAGAAATATTCAAATACATCATTTTAGAATAGGTGAAAATAACACATTTATACTGCATGTGGTTATCATAGTGGGCAAGTGGGCATGTCTGTAAAGAGGAGACTCGTGGGTAACCACGGTCAAGGGACCTCTTTGAAAATGGCCATGCCAGCGTTATTTAGCCTCCTAAAGACAAGCTAGTATGACATGGTCAGTACCAGTAGATTCCATATATATGGAATCATATATTGAGGTCAGAGGTCAAGAGACCCCTTTTGAAAATGGCCATGACAGTTTTTCCTCGCTAAAATTTAGCATAAGTTTGGATTGTTATTTAGCGTTCTTCCCGACATGTAATTATGGTTGGTAAAAGGGATGCACCGATACAGGATCGGATATCGGGCTGATACTGACTCAAATAGCTGGATCGGATATCGTTGACAATGGGGCCGATCCAATAAATTAAATTCTATGTTTATATACTATACACATTATATAATGGACTCTGAATTCCTGTTTAAGTTTTGACCATTTTTTTGCGGCATTAAAAAGGTTGCTGATGTACTATTTATTATTTTAATACTACATAACAATTCAGTGGTCATCTATGTATTTATCTGTTACATTTTTTATGTTACAAAGTTAGGAAAGCAATGTTTAAGTCAAACGTGATGTTGACTTATATATAAATAATGAACCCAGTCACTTCCACACAGCGAGGCATACGGCTTATTTATTAAACACTGATATCAGATCAGTACTCGGTATCGGCCGATACCCAAAGCCCAGGTATCACTATCGCCACTAGGAACGGTATCAGGACTGGAAAAGTTGGATCAGTGCATCCCTAGTTGGTACCAATGGATTCCTTAGGTTTTCTAGTTTCATATGATGCCAGTAGCTTTACTCAAGCTTTAAAACCCGCAACAACCCTTCAAAAAATAGTAATAGTGGCAGGGTCCGCCGGCGGGCCGTAGGGTTTTTAAGAGGTTAATTAAAAATCGATACAGCATTTTGGGGAATCCATACAGTATTGCAAAACATAACATTTTGATATTCAATTTTTTCGATATTTTCTTACACCCCTATTGTCAGTGCAGCAGATGTCAATTACATCTGTTTCATTTTGATTAGTTTGGTGACTTCCCAAATTTCACATACTTCCCAGCAAAGTCAACCTGAGCAGAGGCGTCTCTAGTCAGAAGAAGTGAAAACATCAGGGTGGGTCTGCAAGGCGTTTTGTCACTGAATGTACTTCTTCTTCTTCAATGGGTGTATTGGTGGGAACTTTCATTAATTTTGGAGCCTGTGACTCCTGAAATCACTGACTCTTTGCTTTCACACCAAGTTGTTGCTGAGTAAGGTGGTCCATTTTTGTTTCACCGGAGAGGGTAACACCCGTCGGTACTCTGAGACTTTTAGAAAGGGACATTTCCCACTCAGTCATGCTGACTGTATTTGTATACTGATGTTTGGTTTACTGACTGGAAGGCCTTTATGAACACAGCGTTCTCACAATCACTAACCCCGCCAACATGGTTGCTGACTGTGACAGTAACTGAGACATTGCTGAACTTTTTTCAACATTAAACATTGCTTTCCTAACTTTGTAAAACAAAATGTGACCAATAAATACATAGATATAAATTTTAAAATAAGAAATTGTACACCAGCAACTTGGTAAAAATTATAAATTGGTCAAAACTTAAACAATAACTCAAATTACAATATATAATGTTTACAAATATAGAACTGATTGAATAGATTGTCTCCATTGTCACCAATACCCGATCCAGCTATTTGAGTTAGTATCGGCCCGATATCTGATCTGGTATTGGTGCATCCCTAATTTGAGGAGCTCCAGCCAGTCTTTTTTTTGAGCATTTCCGCTTTGAAAATGACTAAATGTGTAATTGATTATCTAAATTGTGCTGATAGTTGCTAAAAAATCTAAATCTATCGTATGTACTTTTCTATATTATGTCTATCTCAATATAGTCTAGGCCTATATTTATTTATTTATTTCTCTAATTGCATTTAAAAGTTGTTAAAATGAGTAAGTATCAGTACTTTTAATTTGTCAAGTATTTAATTCACACAGGACTATACAAAAATAGGCTTTACCATGACTGTTTATTTATTGAATTACCAGAAAACATACTATATCATGACATATATTGTTATCGTGACATGAAATTACCTATATCATGATAGAAGATTTTTGCCATTTCGCCCAGCCCTATATTTCCAGTTTCTTGTTTAATAAGCAGTCTAATTTGGGGTGTCCGCAAGATATTGCCTTGGAAAAAGTACAACATTCAATGTGGTTGAATTATAAAATTGTTGGAGCAAACTGAGGTTTGACTAGTTGTGTAAGATAAGAACTGGTCCTATCTTTTAAGTTAGATGCTAAGGTGTAATATTGACTATAGAAGATTATTATGACTAAACCAGGTGTATTATGAGTATTGTGGCTTTTTGTAACATACTGTGCAAGTAGATTATATACTGTACAGTAGGGCTGCAACTGACGATTATTTTCGTAGTAGTGGTGTGCGTGTCAACTCGCTGTCGGAGATAAGAGAGAGCAGAAAGTGCAGCTTATACTCGTGTAGCGAGCGTAACTGTGGAAAATGAGTATTGAAACCGTTTTTTAAAAGTCAGTATCGATACGTCAGTATTTTTGGTAACAGTACTGTACAGAACATGTCAGTGATGATTGTGTGAGTAATAACATGAGATTTAGTTTACGTTTTTTAAAGTTTAAGATTTTAAGATTGAGAAAAGGTGTTAAATATATGTATAAAAAACATATGGTGTTATTCAGTGCTTTATTGATTTTGTTGGTGTGTTCATTTCCTGTCTAGTACTCGATGAAAACATGCTCGTGGACAAAGGTGACTGGCTGATAAGATGTAGGGGACATTGGACTTGTACAGAGTGATCAGCGTTGGGATGACATGAGATTACAGACAGAGTACTGTAGACATGCTTTACAGCCAGTCACCTAGTAAAACTTGATACCTTTTAATTACCAGACCTATTGTTTGTAAAACCGATTTTAGAGCTTGTTTTAACAGAAATCAAACAAGCTTGGACTTATGTTCCGCTCTGCTGACATTTGACATATTGATTTGAGGTCAGACATGTTCTAAATCTACCTAAATGTAATATTGTTTTTGTGGCAACGGCCTTTACAGATTGGGTTATTTTTTGACGGAACTGGAGAAAAGATAGGGTTACCCTTAGGTGTCTGTGTGGTTTGAGGCTAAGTGAGTAAAATGGGCTGCTTAAATAGTCAAAGAGGAAACAGACTGTAGCACCACAGCCCTGTGGGGATCAATGCAAATGACCAATAGTAACCTCTTGTGTTCCCTCTTTCACCCTCCCTCCCTCTCTCTCACTCTGTGTATTCCCTCTTGTCTCCCATTGGGCATTGTAGAAAGGGACTCGTCTTCTTTCCTACTTCAAGATATCGAGTCATTAAATTTCCACCCAATAAGTCACAGGGGTTTTGGCATCCTCAAGGCTCATCGGCCAAGCAAGTCCTCCATCAGCGTGGGGATATCGACGGGCTGAGGTTGTGGACTCTCATGGGCAGGATGGATAGACGATAAATAAGACATCAACTTCAGAGGTAAGGTCAGTCCAACACTGTGCCTGTCACAGAGTCACTGTTGCAGTTTAATTTGAGCTAAATGAGGCTTTGTATCAAAATGTTGTCCTTTTTGTTTGTATTCAGGCATCAACTGATGTTATCTAGAACAAAAATGCTTTGCTTGGTTGTGTTTAGTGGAATAATATAGGCTATATTGAATAATCCAGTAGAATTGAATTCTGTCTTGCTGCTAAATGCTGCTATGGATATTTTAAAGGCAAACGTAGTGTTAGTCATAGTCATATTTTGCCTCTTATCACCACCTGTATGGAAGCTTCTTTCTTAGACTGCTGCAACAATAGCCGCTTTGCTGGTTTACTATGGTATCTTGAAGCTTATCAGTGGGGCGTTGAAAATGACTGTCGTCACTGCTATCGTGGCTTATTCATATTTTTATTATGGGTAATTAGAGACAGCCACATTTACACAGTTCTTTAATTTTCTTTTATCTGTCTGGTGTTGAGCTTGACCTTCCTTCATGGTTTTTGTTGTGACGGTCCTGAGTTATCTCTGCCGTAACTTTTTGTTCTAATACTTTTATTCTAGTACTTGTATTATCAGCTTTTGATTTCCACAGTTGACAGAACAGTTGCCATATTTAAGTTGTTAGTAACTTGAGTGATATTGGGTAATTATATCTCCTATTTTAGTGACGGAAAAGTGACATCACAAGTGGTTGCATAATGCAAAGTTTGTTTTTGGTTCCCTCTCCGGTTCTCTGTCTCTGAACAACACACGCTCGGGTATACATACAATGAATGGGACTTCTAGCAAGCAGCTCTTTAGATAATATTCATAGTGATAGACTAACATTAGCAAACCACATTTAGATTGTGCATTTGTAGTGTATTTAGAAAGGTGAATTATAATAGAATTTACGTCCTGCATCCCTGAACTGATTTGTAGTCTGTCGGCTGTCAGATTACAGACATTTTTGTCTGCAGATGCACAAAACAAGGTAAGTCTGGAAACAGCTCTTCATTTTTGAGAATGTTTATAGACGGTCTGAAAAGTTTTGGAAAACGATCGGAAGATTTCCCTTCCTGTTTTGTCTAGGGCTGTCAATTGATTCAAATATTTAATTGCGATTAGGTACTGCATTTAGCTTTAAAAAAAATTTGCTCAAATCATGACATGGCAAACTGCAGCCCAACAGGCAACAACAGCTGTCAGTGTGTCAGTGTGCTGACTTGACTATGACTTGCCCCAAACTGCATGTGATTATCATAAAGTGGGCATGTCTGTAAAGGGGAGACTCGTGGGTACCCATAGAACCCATTTTCATTCACATATCTTGAGGTCAGAGGTCAAGGGACCCCTTTGCAAATCGCCATGCAAGTCTAGTTTTGTTTGTCTGTTTATATTCCATATAATGTTTTTAATAAGTTGGAACATTAGCTTATATTTTATAAGCATAAAGTACAAAAGTGATTGTCAGCAAAGGCAGCAGAACCTCTGTGACACAGTCTCAACATAATAATGGGCAATAGGACTTTTCTTTCTTTTATACTGTGTACAGTATCTCTGCCTGTATTAGACCTCTGTGGTCTATGTTCCAAATCAATGAGCATGACTTCTTCACGGTAATATTGCAGGATTTTTGCATCATTGTGATCAAGTACCTTAATTTGTCAGCTCATTCACTGTATTTTACTGTAACAGACATTCCATTATCCACCCTACTTATATCAAAGAGGGTAGACTAAATATCAAAAACATCCCAAAGTATAACACAATACAGCTGATCAGCACCCGAAACTACAGCCCCTGAAATCACTATAAAGTTGAATGAGCTCTGCTCTAAAGCAGCTTAAACAAAAACTGAACATTATAAGCTTCATGAAAGTAGGATTTATTGCAGTACTGTTGTATTAGACAGCATTGGCTTTAGTTAGGTGGACCTAATGAACTGGCAATTGATATAATACAGTCATGAATTTGTCATAAAATGAGTATTTAAGTACACTGCTGTATTTTATCACATAATAATAAACTTAGATCTTTGTTACAAGTTATTATTTTTATTTGTCACAGCAAATTGCAGACAGTCTATATTTTTACACCGATGTGTCCGTCTCGCAGGCTGGTTAAGAATAGCCATAAATCATGCATGTGTGTTTGTGCTGAATCAGTTTCCTGAAATGCACGCATATGTGGCACATGACAAACTTTCATTTCTGCTTTTACAGCCTGTTGGCTGTCCTGTAAACGCATTTACATAGACAGGATCTCAGTTGATTCAAAGACATATTCTAGATCTTTCTAAGAACTGCGTTATGCGGTGTGAGATCATAATAATTCCCTTACAAGTGATGTAAATTAACCACATCCCTGTTTTAAATGTGACCTACATGCATACAGTGTCAGCAAGTTTAAATTCTTTCCCTTTTTATTAATAGGTCTGCTATTTGATTCAATTATACTTGTAAAATTGCCATCATAATTGAGTGTGATTGTTATTGTTCTTGCACAGGTACACGTTAATTTCGTAATGACAAGCTGCTGTGCAGAAGATGTCCACGCTGTCTGTGACCGATATCCCAGATGTTGGTCATGGTAAGAGGAACCACTTCTGTATGAGTCCATCAAACTGAACAGGGTTCAGTTCTCTCAGTAAAGCTTTGTTTTACTAAGACTGCAAGTTTTTATTTTGGATTCTTTTTATTAAGTTTTCCAACTTATGCATTTACTCGTCACAACACGACACGTATCGCAACAATTAACATCACAGCTGGAGAAAATACACTAAGCCAAAAGTACAAGTACAAAAACAAAACTGCCAAACACTCTGAGGGTGGGGGTAGGGGTTCAGGGTTCAACTTATACTTCCTGCTTGGATACAACATTTTGTTCAAAGTAGGAGAGGAAATGTCTTTACTGAGCCTCTTATGGAGTACTTAAGTTTTCCAGGCTTGAGATGTGCCATAACACTTTCCACCCATTTACAGTGTAATAGTAGTTTGTCAGATTTCCAGTGAATCAGCACCAACCGTCATGCCACTATGCCAGCAAGTTTGTATCATTTTCTTGTTGTACGCTCTAAGAGTAGTTATCCAGTCTGGTCTTTTTTTATTCTATCATGTATTATGTAGGGCTGTCCCCTCTTAATCGATTGGTCGACTAAAGCCAAGTTCACACTACACGACTATCAAAATCGTCACATCTCTGTACTGTTCGCACTACACAACTTACTGTCTTGCAATCAGGAGTCTAAGTCGTTGCGGTTTTCACAGTACCTGACTGACTGGCGACACTGGGTCAAACACTACAAAATCTTTCACCAGGAGGAAACCCCGATGAGGTCTCCAAACTACGATTTGTCTGTAAATAACTTGATACCATATGCGAGACACATTGCTGATGTTGTTGTTGGCACGTGTTCAAAAAATAGCCTGGTTCCACCGGTTTCTACACTCTTATTTTACTATTTACTTTGCTCTGTGTTGCAAATGCAACACACACATTAAGTTCCTGTTGTGACAGGCGACGCCTCCTCCCCCAGGTTTCCCATCAACCCGTGTCTTGCGCTCTCATTGGCTGTAGCTCTCAGCTCCGGCGTCTTTGAGAAGCTCATACATGACGCTGGAGCGCCGAGGTGCGAGCAGCGAGCCAACGCCGATTTGCCTATGATCTGGGGCTTTTGTCGGGGAGCTCCAAAAACTGTCGGGAACAGAAAATCAGGGCTAAAGTCGTGTAGTGTGAACTAGGCATAATCGGTCATTTGTGATTCATTAGATTTTTCGATTAAGATTTCTTTAGTCGATTAGTCATGTTTTTTTTTCATGCTGAATGACTTATTTCCAAGAAACTTATGAGCACATCTCTGGTAAACACAAGATTTAAAGTGGTGTTTTTGTGTGATCCTTTGTGGAGATTTTACAGATCTGTCAATTAAATCAACTAATCGATGAGTCGATTAGAGTGTTAGTGGACTAACAATTTCTTTGGTCAAGGACAGCCCTACTATTATGCTGTCCACCTAAAAAGAACATAATAAACTCAAGTTCATGTGTGGATGTCTGAAATGCATCCATTTGTGGCACGACTGCTTTGATTTCTATAACTTCTAACAAAAGAGCGGTTTTAGCAGAAATTCAATATTATAAGCTTCACAGAAGTAGTATTCACTGTAGTAGTAGTATTACATTTTATTGTATGTGTGTTTCTGTTGTGTACCAGCTTTTGGCTGATGAACGTTAACGTTTATTCTGGACACCTGTCCATATTAAGATAAAGACGAGCCGAACAAAGTCTTGAGCGGAGGTACAGTGTGGTTGGTGGTTGGTGTTTTTTTTTTAATGTGGACGTGTTTGTGTCTCCTCTGTCAGATGAGAGTAAGGTGTTTGACGGGGCCTCTGAGCTGCAGCTGGACTGCATGGTTGAGGAGAGCAGCGGAAGCACCACAATGAAGCATGACGGCCTGCTGTCGCTGGCTGACCTCTCCCAGCCAGACGACTTCCCCGCCCCCCCCCATAACGGCCCTTCACTGACTGACATGAGCAGCCCACTGCCAATAGAGCCCAGTGACATTAAGCTGGATCCGTCTGCAGGTGACACACCTGCCAGCACAGGTGAGAGAAAAGTACTTATAGCTGAATGTTTCTCTCCAGAACTGACATGAAATTTGACATTTTAAGAGGGAAAAAAACTGCATTAAATAGAGCATATATAACTAAATAGCACACATCCTTTGGGAGGGAGTGACTAGTTGCTTATCTGGAAAAACAATGTGCAGTTTCTGTGAGTGTTGCTGCTTTAGTCACTACCATTAGTCATCGTTGGGGGGAAAAACAGACCTCACTGAATCACCATTCTGGAAAAAAAAATGTGAGTGCGGGCATGGCTAAATTTGAGTCCAGACTTTTATGATGTCCAATTTTACTTTATTTTTGTGAAATGGTGATCTTAACATTTTCTGGAAGTATATTTTCAAGCACATTCACAGTCAGAGGGTCCCCTGATATACCAGTAGGGATGTCACGAGAACTGTACTTCGGTACCAAGGCGAAAATTCTGAAAACGTGACGGTGCTTCTTTTTCTACAGTACTGCAGGTAGCGTAGGTACCGGGTATCGGGGCTCGAGACTAACGGCATCCCATCATCACAGTGGCCAATGGAAATTTCCCTGATAATGCTACATTGCGAACAACAAATCCGTGTTAAAATCCGCAGAAGGACAGCTAGTTAACGTTAGCTGTTAGCAGCTGGTGGGCAGCACGGTCCTGCTTGGCTAAATAACAGCTTTAACTAACAGCTAACGTATGGAGGTTGCATTGTGATAGATTATGATGCGTTCAAACTCTATTCGGAGGTAAATTATAACGTTATCATGATGTGTTCTAATGTAATCCTATTAAATTTAGTTTTTGGCAAGACACTTGAGGTTGATCATCTGGGATTAATAATGTATTTGCAAAAACCAGAATGCAAACGGTAATAAAGGAGCGTATGTTGAAGTACTGTACATGGGATTTATTGCTTTGTTTTCTATTGTGGTATCGAGTATGGTATCGAGAATTGTGGAATTTTACTGATATTTGTGTTGACTACTTCATTTCTGGTATCATGACATCCCTATATACCAGTCTGACATCTAGAATCTACTATAGATTCTGGTGTGTTTCTTTAGGTATTTCTGTGAGTGTAATTGTACTGGTGTGACAACTTCCACAGACTAGACTAACCAGTATTTTTTCTCTTAATCTCCTCTTAATCTCAGACTTGTATTGCCCATAGTTTGACCCCTTTTTTATGCCACAGTTGTGGGCATACTTACTTTAGTTGGAGTTAGTTTAGTTAGTTATTGCAGGATGAGCTTTTCAAATTCATTTGAATAGTTACACACTGAGGTAATTTCTTCGGTACACCTGTACAACCAATGCAGTCCTGTCCATCAGCCCCGCAATAATTCTTGTTTTTATTAAACTAATGTATATTAATATGGGAGTGAACTAAATATTTTTATAAACTTGAATGCAGTCCAGCGCTAGTTACAGCACAGTTAGTTAAAGCCTATACAGTTTAAATAACACATCTGACACATTTTCATTAAACAAATATAGTATTGGGTTGAAATGGATCAGATTGTACAAGAGTATCTAATAAACTGGAAACTCAGTGTATTCATTGTGTTGCAAACTTTCTCTCGGTTGTTAAAGTTGCAGTATTTAATTTGAGCCACAATAGTACTTTTTCATTTAGAAATTAAAAAAAAATTCTTTGAATATGCAGACAATCTGTACTCACTAGACTAGATGTGCTTGAATTGAATTTGCATTGTATATATATGCAAGTATCTAAGTATCAATATGCATTATCTACTTGAATGTTTTGCATACAGGTCTGTCTGTAACTCATCTCTGTTCAGATAGATTTTTTCTTCATTCAAATAAGAGTAGACGAGCAGACATAGCCGATCCTTCAGCACACATTGAATAACCCTCAGTATACAAGTTGCTGTCTCAGACTGAAATTGTTGAAAGCTCCTAATATGTTGTTGTTTTTTTCCATGTGTATAGATGGTCAGCCGGTGAAGAGAAAGAAGGGACCTGCGCCGAAGATGCTGGGCAACGAGGTGTGCAGCGTATGTGGTGACAAGGCCTCTGGTTTCCATTACAACGTGTTGAGCTGCGAGGGCTGCAAGGGCTTCTTCCGACGCAGCGTCATTAAAAGCGCCCAGTACAACTGCAAGAACAACGGCCGCTGTGAAATGGACATGTACATGCGGCGCAAGTGCCAGCAGTGCCGCCTGCGCAAGTGTCGGGAGGCGGGCATGCTGGAGCAGTGTGAGTGTCTCTATGCCAAAATGAATCAGAGATGGAGAAACTTTAGATTTAATTTCAGCGTGTGGGTTTGCAGTCAGAGTGAAACTCATGAGAATGAGATGGAACATTCTGTTGACTAAGAGATTGAGCTGAGTGTGTCCTCTTTGACCTGTAGGTGTGCTCTCTGAGGAACAAATCAGACTGAAGAAGATGAAGAAGCAGCACGAGGATGAAACGGCCCGCACGTCCACAGTGGTCACCCCCACCCCTCTACAGGAAACGGTCACGCTGGATCCACAGCAGCAGGAGATGATTGAGAAGCTGGTGTCCATGCAGAAGCAATGCAACAAGAGGTCTTTCCTCGACCGACCCAAAGTGACGGTAAGTGAACGTCTCAGAGGATAGATTTGGGTTGTTTTTGACGAGCTAATCGTCTCTCATGTATGTTATTAACCATATAAAAAACAGTGATGTTATTACACCCACTTATTGTTAAATTCAGTCTGCCTACTTAACCTCTTCCATTCCTTGAGGGCGTCGGCTCCCTCGGCCCAGTTTACTGTCTTTCAGAGGCTGTAGCAGGCTCAGGAAAAATTGGCATGACGATTTTCAGAGGGGTCCCTTGACCTCTGACCTCAGGATATGTGAATGAAAATGGGTTCTATTGGTACCCACGAGTCTCCCCTTTACAGACATGCCCACTTTATGATAATCACATGCAGTTTGGGGTAAAAATCATGAAGTTTTTGAATGCAGTATAAATGTTTTTTTTTTTTTTCACCTATTCTAAAATGATGTGTTTGAATATTTCTGCATACTGGGGTCCCTAAACAGTTTTGGAATTGCATAAATTGGGTATCACTGTAAAGCTGAGACTCCTGTGGATTCAATGAGACCAGTTGTATTCATGTGTGATGATGTTAGTCCCAATAGTAGCCATTTCATGAGTTTCCATTTCAGTGAGACCATTTTTTGAAACTTTACTTCACCGTATAAAATGACCTGTGGTGACCTCTAGGATAATCACAGCCTCATGAAACTTTACAGCCACAAACTGCAGACCTAGAGCATTCAGAGGATGGATGGCTTTCCTAGCTAGATGGACAATAAGGGGGTTTCTGAGCAGTTTCCAGAACCGAAGTGTTCGCCATCCAATCTCAGAAAAATGCAGTTCTTGCAGAAAAGTTTTTGATACCAAATCACAGCATGGCTTTTTCTATGGTGTTCCTCAAGGTCTTGGTGTCTTAATGTGGTATTTTGGAGGTATTATTGATCATTTTTGTCAATTCTCGAGTGGTAAAAATTGTTAAATTTAGCACCAAATCTGTGTAACGAATGATATCAACCCAAATATGTCTGCAACAACTTATGAGACATAATAGAGCATGGGAATTGCCATCATATACTTCCATCATAATGTTCTAAAACATTATACACTTTTAATTAAATTAAAATTAATTTTAATTAACAAATTACTTAATTAATTCATGTTTATTTCTGATTTATGACTACAACAACTTGACACGCAGTGCTGAGCTGCATGTCAAATTAATCTTCAGGTTCCCAGCGTTAAGATGATGTGAACCACTTCTATTTGACATCTACTGTTGACCTGCTATCTCCCCCTAAAGACCCCTGTACCTCCCTAAAAACAACAAAAATGGATCTATGGTAAAGAGGGGTGCAGTGGAAAAGTTTAAAGACATGGCCAAAGAAATCAAACAAGAATACTTTCAAACTGTTGTGTGGTTTGTGGTAGTAACAATTAATTGGGACAATAAAATTAGCTTCACTTCATGAATAAGTAACAGGCTGCATTTAGGGGCTGTGTTTGTGTGGGTGGCCAATCTTCTGCCAGGACATGGTGGCTTCAGGACAAAATATAGCTCTGCTGTTTTAAAAAAATCAGGGGAACGTTAACTCCATGCTAACCGATTCATTCATGTGTTTGTGTGTGCATCCAACAGCCGTGGCCACAGAGCCAGGACCCGCAGAACCGAGAAGTGCGTCAGCAGCGGTTCGCCCACTTCACTGAGCTGGCGATCATGTCAGTCCAGGAGATCGTGGATTTTGCCAAGCAGCTTCCCGGTTTCCTGGAGCTCACGAGGGAGGACCAGATCGCTCTACTGAAGACGTCAACCATTGAGGTTTGTCATTATTTATCATGCAACATGAATATGAAATATGAACTAAATGCAACGAATTTAACAATGGACTAATTTCAAAATATGATAGTAAGGTGTTAATATGCAGTTTTAGCTTGCAATATTCAAACTAGATTAATAATGCATTTAGAAATCTGTAGCGCTGATAGACATTCTACTCCTCAGCAGGGCTGTTTTGAAAACTCGGTTGCTTCCTGCATCTTTTTGACAACTTCTTTGAACCTCTCTGCATATCATTTTGGCTGTATATTAATATTCCACTCACTGAGATGTGTTTTTTTTTCCTCAGATTATGCTACTGGAGACGTCTCGGCGGTACAACCCTACTATCGATAGCATTATGTTCCTGAAGGATTTCAGCTATAATAAGGAGGATTTCGCAAAAGCAGGTACATTTGCTCATTTCTGCCTGTCAGATGGAATATATGAATATCAGGAATTATTTAAAGCTGATCTTCTGTATTCCATCTGTCTTGCATGCTGTTTAAAAAAAAGAAAGTATGAGCAGACTTAACCAGGTTAAGCATGTTTGAGGAGGTTTTTCACTCTATGCAAATGTATTTTTTTCTTACCCAAGCATCCCTAAACTATTGCAACAACTAAACCAGGGGTTCTCAAACTTTTGGGGGCCAATGGCACCTTAAAGGGGAACAAAATTATAATCGTATCACAGATTAAGCATAATGCTTACTACCATTTTTACTCTCTGCCATTGGAACTATTTGTATTCTAAAACTTTTCAACCTAAATACTTTAGACCTGTTTTAATAGTGATAAACAGGAACACATATCAATTTGAATCATGTTAATAGCGCTTTGTTTTGCCCTGATGTTCCGGGTGCTTTGTAATCAGATGTGGTTTTACCTGTAGCTTGGCCGGCTTCATGGCTTCTTTCGATGACACCTGAAGACACATGACACATTTTGGTCTCCTGTCCTGTAGCTGTTGTTTGGTATAACTGTCGTCATATTTTTTCAATTTAGCTAGTTTGGGCTTTGCGTCACTTAACAGTGTGGACTAACTCAAATATTTCTCCATGCTCGCCAGCTAGCTAGCTAGCTAGCTAGCTAATAAGCTAAGCAGCAGCAGGAACGGTTGCCCCCTGAGTGAAGTAACGGATTCATGACAGATTGACGTGATGTGTCACAATCACATCAGAGTTTCTATTGGCCCAAAGCCAATGTGTGTGGGAGTAACGGACACAATATGCTTGTTTTATCGGTGCAAATGTTCCCCATCTGTAGATATGTACTTTTTAATGACACAGCACAATTTGATAATTTATAGCAAATTATTTCGCGGACCCCGTGACAGAGTGCCACGGACCCCACTTTGAGAATCACTGAACTAGACAATCACCATCAGATATTAAATACAACATATGGAAGTCATACATACTGGATATAGTTTTGACAATAGGGTATGTTTGATATGTAATTCATATAAAAAAAAGAAACATTTGTTGCTCTTACTTCACATGTCCTTCTTTAAAGCGACTTTTTGTTTCCTTGTCTCTCTCTTTCTCCTCTTCAGGGCTTCAGTTTGAGTTCATCAACCCCATCTTTGAGTTCTCAAAAGGAATGAACGACCTGCATCTGGACGAGGCAGAATACGCCCTGCTCATCGCCATCAACATCTTTTCTGCAGGTCAGAATTCATAAACTACACAACCTGCAGCGAATCCTCAAAGTGAAAATGTATTTAGAGCTAATGATGTCAGTTCTTCAAGGGTGCTCTCACAAGCCATAGTCTGTTTGGTTAGTCCGAGTCAGAGTGAAATTGATACTTTTGGTTTGTTTTTTATTTAGTCTGGTTCGGTTTCACAGTGCACAAATTAGAGCGGACCGAATAAATTATAATTTGCTGAGGGGAGTGTACGAAGCACTGAATTTATCTTTTTTGTCTTGAGACCTGCCACTTCTATGCAGGGAATCGGGGGGCTTTGAACTAGTGCTGTCGAAGTTTGTTCACCTAAACTCGGCACTGAGAGCACGAATCCCTTCTACAGTTAATCTCAAAGGACTTTATAAATGTCACTATTTTTGTGGACCAGATGTCACGTAAACATCGTACTTCTGCAGAAGTCCAGGTCAGTTCTCTTTCGCTCATGTTAATTAATTTACCTCTGTCCATCTCAACAAATGCACAATCAGGCAGCCTGCGTTTTGGTTCACTTGGAAACGGTCCAAGACCACCTCTTGCAAATGGTCTCGGCCCGATTGTTTTGGTCCGAATAAGAGTACGATTATTACAGCGTTCACAACTCCCCAAACGAGCCGCACCAGAGTTCAATTAAAACAGACTAAATGTTGGCTTGTGAAAACACCCTTAGGGACAAATTGGCTGTTTACTGGAACACTTTTCAGAAAGCATGACACATTTTTCCGTAGCAATCTGTAATAAAAGAGGTTAACAAGTGTCTGTCTGTTTTTTGTTTGGAAACACTGCTCAGATCGGCCAAATGTGCAGGATCACGATCTGGTGGAGAGACTGCAGCAACCCTATGTGGACGCACTGCGCTCTTACATCATGATAAAGAGACCAAATGTAAGTTCCCACCGTTTACGTAACCTCTCCTCTTGTGACCGACAGTATGTCAGCTTAAACAGTTTGTCGTCATCACAACAAGCACATTGGGTCAGGGCTGAGGTTACGTGTTTTTGTTCAGACTGTGGGGGGGGGGGCTTCAAGCGTTACAAAAGTAGTTGTTTGTGAGATGAGAGAGGCCATTAGGAGAAACGGTTCTTACTGTAATGCAGCTACTAAATGTAAGTGATCTAAATTAAATTAAATGACCTCATTTATTACATCAACTGAAAACAGAGCTACACTTCAGCATTATACGTCATTCCTGCAGACATGTTGCAGAAGTGATTGTAGGGCAGGAAGTCTCCTCTCCTCTCCTAGTTGTATTTTTTTTGGGTTGTCAATCATTTAAAGGGACTGTTTGTAACTTTTTAAGCGTATAAATGTACCGGGTCGGGACACATGCGCGCTCGCATATGAGCGTTCGCGTGTGGCCGCTGTACTCTCCTCCTCTGCCTGCTTGCCTTCACTCAGACAGCGCGCACGTTCTCACTCAGCTCGCTCCACCTCTAGACATGAACGCGCGCTCACTCCACACTGCAGAAGAGTTAGTTTAGCTGAAATATAGAGTGATATTGTGGGTTTAGCTGACATGTGTCGCCTCACTGTTTTGAGCGATGCTCGTTCATGTCTATTTAGAGCGAGCAAGAGCGAGCTCAATGCTGACTTTCGTTGATTTCACGGCCACAGTTGTCGCTGTTAAGAAGCATTTCTGAAAGTTACAAATAGTCCCTTTAAAGTATTTAATCGCATGATAGTCCATAGTTAATTGTGATTATTCGCAAAATAATCTAATTTTTTGTGTGGTTATTTTGCGATGTGAATGAAAATGGGTTCTGTGGGTACCCACGAGTCTCCCCTTTTACAGAAATGCCCACTTTATGATAATCACATGCAGTTTGGGGCAAGTCATAGTCAAGTCAGCACACATCAATTTCCAATAATAATATGATGCCAGTATCTTCACTCTAGCTTTAAAACTGAGCCCACTACAACCTAAAAATCGCAAGTTGCGTTAATACGTTGAAAGAATGAGGCATTAAAATGAATGTGGGTTAACGCCTTATTATTTTTGTAACTTATTTGCATTAACTTGGACAGCCCTACTATTTTATTTAAACTTGTGTTTCGATGGTTTCCTCAGGATCATTTGATGTTTCCCCGTATGCTGATGAAGCTGGTGAGCCTTCGTACACTAAGCAGCGTCCACTCGGAGCAGGTTTTTGCCCTTCGCCTCCAGGACAAGAAGCTTCCCCCGCTGCTCTCTGAAATTTGGGACGTCAATGAGTGACTGCAAACCTGATGTCACACTCTTTTTGAAGCCTAAGACATCACAGACATGACATCCAGCAGGAACACGGACTCCTTTCTGCCCATCTGGTCAGGAACTGGTTATAGCAGTGAGATTGCTTTTCTCTCGTGGGAGGAGAGTATCGTCGCCCTTTGCTCTCAAACTGACTGCTAAATGGTTTGTGTTCATAAGGACAAACATGAACACCTAGTTGAGCCTTTTGTTGTTCTTACCTTTGTGTAGATGCTGACATGATTATGGCGATATTAAATACCAGCATCAGGCTCTTTAGCCAGTTTTCTCTGATTTAATATTTGTTGAATGTCAATTTCTAGTGCGGTTCTATATTCATCCTCTAACAGTTATAATCTGAGCAGGTCTTGGCTGCCTCTAACATCAGGATTACAGCTGCACATTCAGTTGAAATAGTGATTTTTGCAGTCGTGCAATAGGTGGAAACGGATACAGAGTTAAAGGATAACTTCGGTATTTTTCAACCTGGACCCTATTTTCACATTTTTGTATCTAAGTGACTAATGAGGACAAGAATTTCTGAAACTGGTTCAGTATTGAGGGATAACGCAAAACGAGCTGCGAGGGCAGTGAGCAGCGTCAGTGTAACGTTACGTCCACTAAAAGTGCTTGTCTTTGCCACTGACGGGCTCAGATTGTTACTATAAGTGTCTGACAACATTATGGAAAGGACCCGACAGAGAAAAGCAAAGTTTTTCTTACCTTTTGCTTGATCCAGTTTAGAGCTGTCGCAATATCTGCAATACCGTGCTATTGACAAGCCGACCGCAGGGCAACCGCCACAATTGCTATGTTCACATTTTTTTTTAATTCTTTGCAATGGGAACGCCACGTATTTATACTGTGCTACAAACACCAGCAGCGACGAGGCGCTGAGCGCTGCACGTTTTTTTTTTCTTTTTTCTAGTCACCGAGAGTTGAAAAATGTTCAATTTTGGTTAAAACGCTGCGCTGTCACTTTTTTATCCAGTAGTCTCAGACAAAATGCGACAACGGCACCACTGTGCTCTGAAACGCATTATTTCCAATGGTTTCCGCCACGCCACGACGGCTTTGCTGTGATGTGCGGCGAGTGCAGCTCAAACCGCGCTACGGTGCCGCGAGCAGCTCTCCTCTGCCTGGAAAAGATATTTGGTGTAGCACTATTGCCGTCCGGGTGGAAACAGGGAGGGCTTATGGCTCATACACACTGTACAGTGCCAGAAACAGGTTGAGATAAAGAAAAAGAAAACAAGGTGTGAAAGTGTGAAAAATTGCCATAAATCGGGAGAAATATGACCCCGGGAGGAAACCGGGAGAGGGCAATGAAAAACGGGAGTCTCACGGGAGACACTTATAATAACAATCAGAGCCGGTCATGGTAAAAACAAGCACTTTTAGTGGATGTCAATGAAGGTGCCAGCTTGCCCCAATAGCACCATATTGCGGCCCGTCAACAGAGTTCTCCTTCAATACTGGACCAGTTTCAGAAATGGTTGTCCCTATTAGTCAGTTAGACACAAAATCATGGGTAAATAGAGTCCAGGTTGAAAAATCCCAAAGTTACCATTTAAATATGAGCAGAGGCATATGTGCTGTTCACTTTATTGATGTTAGGGTAAAATAGTAGGGCATCTGGTTGGTAATATTGTGATATGGCAACAAATAGTTAGTGTTCCTTTAGGAATTAGTGCAGAAATCAAAAGGTTGGTGTAGTCGCTCAGGTAAAGTAATGTGAAGTAGACCTCTGGGAATTTGGAGGCTTCTTTAATTTCCATGAGATGACTTTAGTTTTCTTCCAAGTGCATAAGGGACCCTTTTGGTCATTTCTAGATGCCCATTAACTTTCATGTAAATTGTATATTTATTTTCACAATGAAAAAATGTATAGAGTGCACACATAGATTGTACAATCACATACTAACGCACAACACCTCTGCAGACTGTGCCCTCATTAACAGGAAACAGTGAAAATCTTTTACACAGAGCGCTGGTACCTTGAAACAGGTTGGTACTAATGTGTCCTCAAATTCCATGTAAAGGTTAAATGTTAAAGGAAGTCAAGCTACCATCTCTGTGACCCACCCCCACCCCGCCCCCACCCTCCCTCCTTCCAAATAAATAAAAATCCATCCTGACAAAGTTGTATTTATAAATCAAAATAGAAGAATTGCCTCTATTAATTGTCATTGTGTATGTGAGATGTACTTTTATTCATTTCATTACAAAGCATTTTTTTTCATATTTTGATTTGTCGTTTTATCACTAGCATTTAAAGGTGTGGAAATGTATAAGCAACATATGGTTTGAACAAGACATAGAGAATTTGCCAGCCTTTTATTTTTGATAATATACTGTATGAATGACGCTGAGGACAAAATGTATAGCTGAATATCAGTTGATCTAAAGGTCTACTACCACAGTTTGAGTATCTTTCCTTGGACAGATACTCAACACCAAAAAATAAACCAAAATCTCTATTAACAGGGAGCAGAGAACAACCAAACATGAGTAGAAACATTCAAATTTGAAGTTCAGAGATTTCGATGCTTATACTCATGCTGTGTTTTCCGTGCATTCTCCTGTGCAGTGTAAACTTGAAATATATAACAAATGATAAAGAAATGTCAATGCAAATTCATAATTGTGAAGTTTATTTTCTCTTCATGCTCTTGTTGCTTCAAGAAAACTGAGAACTGGACAACATTATGCCACAGCTGCCCGTTTTTGAAGTGACTTTATTAGCTGTCTGTGTAGCCATTTCCAGGCATCGCCATTAGACTTGCATAGAAGTAAAATGCTGTTTTTTCTGTCCTATCACAAAACGTTTCAAATATTCTCAGCTTTTACTGTATTGTATTGCTTTTTTTTTTTTTTACCATTTTCAGCTACAATTTCTTGTATTTTTTACTTCATATAATTGCATTTAACAGCTAACCTGTTGCAGCTGAAATGGAACATTTGATTGAAATTAGGGCTGTCAATCGATTAAAATATTTAATTGCATGGTTGTCCATGATTAATCCTGATTAATTCCAAATTAATCACATTTCTTATCTATTCAAAAATGTACGTTAAAGGGAGATTTGTCAAGTATATAATACTTTTATCAACGTGGGAGTGGGAAAATATGCTGTTTTATGCAAAAGAATGTATATATTTATTATTGGAAATCAATTAACAACTCAAAACAATGACAAATATTGTCCAGAAACCCTCACAGGTACTGCATTTAGCAGTCAGTGTGCTGACTTGACTATGACTTGCCCCAAACTGCATGTGATTATCATAAAGTGGGCATGTCTGTAAAGGGGAGACTTGTGGGTACCCATAGAACACTTTTTTCATTCACATACTTTATCTTGAGGTCAGAGGTCAAGGGACCCCTTTGAAAATGGCCATGCCAGTTTTTCCTCGCCAAAATTAAGCGTAAGTTTGGAGCGTTATTTAACCAACTTCGCGACCAGCTAGCCACTCTAGCTTTAAAACTGAACCTGCTACAACCAAAACATCGCAAGTTGCGTTTATGCGTTAATGAAATTAGTGGCCTGAAAACGGATTTGCATTAACGCGTTATTAGTGCGTTAACTTTGACAGCCCTAATTGAAATACAAATACGCACGATTCACAGTGACGTCCTTCAGGCCCAGTTTTGATTTGATCCGATTAAATCATCTTGTTGATGGATGTTTTGTGTATTAATCATTTGAATTTCAATGTTATACTTTTTTTTTTATCTCTCTTTATTTCATCCACCAACATGTCTGTATTTTATAATGTTTTTGTTTCAATTAACAATCAGTTGTGGATTTCCTAGATGGTCAAATCATGTTTTTTGTTGGTGTAAAAATAGGCCTATTTCCACATCAAATTTTGACTTGTGTGTGTGTGTCTTTGAAACCCAGTCTTAAAGGGATAGTTCGGGTGTTTTGAAGTGGGGTTGTGTGATGCACTTATCCATAGTAGGTGTATTATCTACAGTAGATGACGGTCGGCACGCCCCCAGTTTGGAGAAACAGACAGGAGTACCGACACCGGAGTAAAGCAATACAGTGCTGTGGACGGGGACGGCAGAAAAATTTATTTTAGCTACCTAAAAAAACATCCGTTTAAGTTTAGAATATTTCACCGCTTTATCTTGCCATCAGACAGCCCTTTCCTTCTCCTTTCCGACCTGGAACTGAACTGAAAGTGAAACCTATCTATGCTCTCTCCAAAGCTAGCAGAGTCAGATGACAAAAACAGTATAGATACATTTCACTTTCAGTTTATTTTGCCTTTGGAAAATATTCTAAATAAAGCAAACACTTAAACAAATATTGAAAGCCTTTCTTTTAGGAGGCTAAAATATGTTTTCCTGCCATCGAGAGCTGTATTGCTTTGCTCCGGTGTCGGTGCTCCTATGGGGACACGCCGATCGTCATCTACTGTAAGTAATACACCTACTATGGATAAGAACCTCAAACACACCAGATATCCCTTTAACAGATCAAGGGAATACTACAGCAACTCTAACAATGGTAAATATTCGCCATTCAATTCATCTATGGTATATAAAATAGATTTTGATTAAATGATCTATAACGGCTAATTGGAGCAGTAGACCATAATGCACTGCATCTGCCTGGTACATCAGCGTCTTTGACCTGAGACACTGGTTAAGCTCCACCTATTGGATGGATGGTTGAATGAATACAAACAAGTGGATGTTTTCCTTCCACATTCTTCATTGTATTAACGGTGGTATGTTGTTGAGCCTGCAGAGTCAACACAAAAACAATAGGAACCATTCTGTTTACCTTCCTCTCCCTCAACAGTTGCTTGGAAAAACACATGACATAGGACTACTGTTTTTTCTGCTATTGGAAGCAAGTATGGCCCCATTGTTTTATCCGTATTGTGTTGCTAATTTGAAAGTCGCCTAACTTAAATGTCAAACTTGATATCAGTAAATTGAATCAGTATAAAAGGAGGATTTCACACATTTCCATTCAGCGGGATTACGTAAAGACAGAAGTCAATGGTGGCCTGGCATTTTCTGACCATGTATTGTATCAAGCCGTTTGCCTTCCCTCCTAAAAAAATTTATTTGGTTTTTATTGATGCTTTTGTTATCGATTTTCTTACACCCTTCTAACCCTTTAGTGATGTATTTAATGGTTTTCTTTTGGACAGGTCGATCAATATTAAAAGAAGCAGATTAATGTGAGAGTGTGCAGCGTTTTGAAACCATACCAGTGATTTTTGTTGTTGTTGTTTCTTTTTGGGTCCCTTTGCAATAAAATGTGAGATTTGTTTTTTGGTTTGCTGCTTGCAGGGTTTCTCCAGCCAGACACTAACCATAACATTTAAAAGTAGCCCCAATAGAATCCCAGCTCTACTGACAGGTGGAATTTGATGAAACTGAACTGATTTTGTCATGGTGTGCTGTACTTTGATCAAACGAGCAAAAACATGCATCTGTTGTTGGCTCTTAAATCTTTGTTTCTTAGTGTACATGGTATCAAGGTTAATTGTACTGTATATACTGTAATTGTCATCTCTGATCTCATTTAAGTCCTTTCTTCAAAGGGTGACACTGTAAACATTGTTGATGTATAGAAATGCAAACCTATTTTAATACTTGTAACTCCTGGAGACTTTCTGTTTTGTATGTACAGTATAAATTAAAGCTATGCTGTAGTGCTGACATGTTTGGAATCACAATCATGTATTCGCTGGTCAGATTTTAGACGTGTTGATGGAAGATAGATAGATAGATAGATAGATAGATAGGCTCATGCAGAGGAGCGGGCTACAGAGGTCTGGTGAGCTCACTTCTTTCTAACTCCACACCAACTGATTTTTTTTTTCATTTTGAAACTTGTAGCCTTCAGCTCCAGCTGATGCTGACTCAGGTGACATCACTTGAGGCAATTCCCCAGATTTTACACAGCTCCCTGGAATCACAAAACAATGTATATAATGTTTTTCACAGTACTGCCCAAGTTTCCCTTTCAGGTTCCTCTATTACTCTGTTTTTTATTTTCTTTAATTTAACAATTAGTATGAAAGTTCATTCTTGACCTTAGAAACAGCAGTTCTTATTTACTAACTTTTCTCCAGTGTTGATTGCATTCCCCTGTGTTCTTCAGTGGATGTTTTTTTCTTTTTTCTTTAATTATTTCTTAAATTTAATTTGCAACAGAAGACAATGAGATGCGGTTGAAAGCCCCGGAAAGAGCAAGTGAGTAGACCTTGTGTTAAAATTTTAAATATACACCCCTTTATTGTAAATTGTCCTTTTAGCTGCTATTTGGGGGATTTTGTGATATTACAGAAAGAAATTATTATATTTATTAAATGATATTTTGATGGCACTAGACAGCATTTGGGGATAAAGGGACCCTATAAAATTATTTTGTAATTGTGACATATTTTGTGGATGGTGTACAAAATTTGTGTACCAGCGCCTCACAACTAATACTAGTATTTTTTTTTAATCATGCTTTTTATTGTTTCCTTAAGAAAGAAAATACTATAACAACCTAAAACCCTAACAAAGAAAATAATATGTACATATGATAACAGATAGTAACTTTAGATTGAAAAACAAAGTATTCAAATGCAAGGGAGGAAAAAAATGGCAATAATAATAATAATATAAATAAGTAAATACATAAAAATGATTATAATTATAATAAAATAAAATAAAATAAATACATATAAAATAAGAATACGTTCTTAGTCATGAATAATAATAATAATAATAATAATAATAATAAGGCAGAATATAAAGACATATAAAAACTAAAAATGAATAAAATAAATTCACCCATACGTTGATTACCCGCACAGGACAGATATAGAAAAACTAATAGCCTACTAGTATTAATATTAAAGCTAGTATCAATATTTTATTTAGGCAATTTTTGTCTAAATTCAACCATTTGTTTGAGGGAATGCCAAACTAGCTGCTAGGCAATTGGTGCTTTTAAATGGGGTCGTTTTTACTGTGTTCACGAGAAGAGCCCATATGAACGCCCCCCTCTTGTGGTATTCACGACCTCGTAGGTGCAAGTTTCTGAAAGCTCCGAGTTCACAAGTTGTGACGTGTATGTTGACGTTGTCAGAAATGGCGGATGCCATGGAAGTTAATTTTTTGGTACATGATAAGTGAATATATTGTAATTCTTCGTAATCGTCTAATATGTCTGAATGTTGATATTCCCAACTGCCTAATATATTTTTCCTCTGTCATTATACCTTTACATTTCCTGCATTATGTTACACACGTGCTAGCTTGCTAAATTGTTAGCCTTTGTGGTAGCAGCGGTGTTCTCACAATTTAACAACTTGAACGTCAAGCATATCGTGTACACGAGCTCCCATGTTGTAAACACAAGCTCACGAGTTTCATTTGAAGGCATCAAATGTGTCTTACTTGGTGACATCACCACGTTAAGGAAAAAAGGCGGGACTTCAAGCGAAGTGTTTCAGGCAGTTCAGGAGCAGCATTTCTGTAACTCCCGCTGGCGTGGTGGACTTTGGGCTTTGTAACTTTGCAGATTTTTTACATGCACAAAAAACTATAGAACACACTAAAGGAAATGGAAAAAACCCACAAAAGCTTAATAGGTCCCCTTTAAAAAAATAAAGGTAGTATTTATATTTCATCTTTGACAGAGCTTGTTTTCCTTTAAGTAATATTAAATATAAATTGTATTTATATTAAAACCCTGCAGACTGTCCTGACTGATTACTGAGTGAACTCCTACCACCACATGAGCCCCTGTGGAGAGCAGTAAGTAGTGTTGCTTCCGTTAGTCTCTGTATGCGGAACTCCCTGCAGACTGATGATGATGATGATGATGATGATGATGAGGAGGAGGAGGAGGATGTTGTGAAGGCAGGCAGGCTGTGACTGACTGAGCTGAGAGGCGGACACACACACACACCTCGCATCACTTATTCATGCTGCGAACCAGTCAGACGGAGTAGCCACCTCTTCTCAGCCTGTCTCTTCCTCATGATACACCGTAAACTAAAAGAAATACGGCTGAATTCAGACACTCAGTGACGGTGGAGCACCACCACCAGCAGCACCACCAGCAGCAGCAGCAGCAGCAGCTCCACCCAGGCCGCTGTCATCAGCAGCAGCAGCTGGTCTCGCAGCGACCGTTAGCGGCTAACCGTTATTGCTAGCAGGTAAATATATTGTCATTAAATGTCTCTGCTTTTAAACACATCCTCTGCATCGGTGCCTACATGTTGTGAAACGTGTTCTGGTGTCACCACCGTTGTTTTACATTTGACAGTTGTTTTATTTATGAGATAAATCGCTCAAAGCTACAGTTAGCGGCTAACGGTTAGCGGCTAACGGTTAGCAGCTAACGGTTGGTAGCTAGCTAACTAGCTAATCCATCCGTGACGTAGAGAGCCATGGAGCTAGCAGAGTGGAGCAGAGTGGAGGTGAGAGGGAGCATCTTTAGGGGTGAACATGTAGGACGAGCCGAGGCCTGGCAGCTTGTCATACATATAATAAGCTGTCAGAGGCGTTGGCTTCGCCTTATCACGTTTGTTCCTGTGAGTGTTATCCTCCTCTCAGCCTACTCTAATCTCCTGTTAGCTCGTTAGGTAGTAAAATAACGTTACACCTGACTACCGTTAGCTGACTGACTGATCCTGTGTAACTCATCATCACGGTCACAGCAGCATCGGTTGTATTATTTAACAGCCTCCAACACAAACACGACTGATGAGATAAGACAGTTGATTTAATCATAAATGGATTGAATGATGTGGTGGAGTGAATACAGAGCTAGTTATTGAAGATCAGTAGAATGAATGAGCCCTACACCATCCTATTTTTATTTATTTAATCCTTATTTAAACAGCCTCATTGAGATTGGGAGAGACCTGTGTACAAAATACAACAAACAAGCATAGACAGATGCACAAATAATTCACAGACATACATTTTCCACAATTAAGGAAAGCAAAATGTTCATGTTTTATGTCATAATTACGAACCTATCAAGGTTGTCACGATACTGGGATTTCGAACCACGATACAATACCTTGAAAAATATAGATATTCAATACCATTCTCGATACTATAGGGAAAATTGACACAACATTGAGGGCATTAAATTGGATTTTATTGAAAGATGAATAGGTGTGTGTGTGAAAATTAGTATTGAAAATCGTTTAAAATATTCAGTATCGATACGTATCAATACTTCGATATTTTTGACAACACTAGAACTTATAAATCAAGTGAAGTGCTACTGGGTGCTGATGTTGCAATGGAACAAACAAATGACTTTCTTTTCTTGGCAATATACGTTATGTGACAACACAATCACAAATGGTTACAAATACATAATCTACTGTACGCTGGAGTTTCTTAGCCATGGGTCAGGATCTCCTGTGTAAAATGCAGATGGAGTTGTGGGAAGACAAAGTTATTGGTATTTGATTTATTCTTAAATAAATACAAGGTATGCATGTCATCATTGTTACGCAATACACACCTCCCTGTTACACAAGAAAAAGTAAAAGCTTGCCATACTCAATTTCCTGTGACAGCTTGCATGATGGCACGTGATCCACACAAGTGAAAAGTGAATCTAATAGGATAAAATGCAAATTTTAGAAAAATAGAAATAAAAGAAAATACTTTATGGTCAGCTTTTTGCGTACAAAAGGCCGAAATTTGTCTTTGGATCACATGTATAAAAATTGCTATTAGAAGGTACATTAAAACAACATATCACATCCAGACAGGACACATTAAAATACATTAAAACACAGTCACATAAAAACACAATAACCAATAGACATTAAAAAGGAGCACCAGGTACCAGGATTGAAGCTTGGTAAAATAAATAGATATAAAGTGCTGTGTACTAAGGTAGCATACACGTACAGTTGTTTATCTAAATACAACAGACAACAGAACACTTTAAGAGCTTTTGTTTTGTGAATTTTGCAACCAGAAACGGGGCTTCGCAATCTGGAAAAGGAGGAACTTGTGTCTTTTGTACTTTGTCAGAGTAGGCCTGGAGAGACTCAATTTGTGCTAACAAGTTTTATTGACAGGGGACCAGAAAAGTTTTTATATCTGTTCAGCCGTGGAACGTTGTACGATTGGTTCAATAAGAAAAGATTGTAATCTAAAAGGGAGAACGTAAAGATCAATACTTTCTTAATCTACACTTCATCTCTCTCGTTTGTCGTGTCGAACTAAATTTAACTTTGCTACTTACTGCTGTTCACTGCGACTGGCAAGAAATGCTGTCCATGTTGGAGGCCTGTGAATCATATCTATCTCCTCTCTGTGCTTACATAAGCAGTGAGTGCTGCAGACCACTCTGACCAGATTCATCTGTTGTGTTAACCTACATCATTATCTTGCCTTTTGAAGATTACACCGTGTTGTGGTGATTCTTTTATCTCTTCTTTTTTCATAGAGAGAGAAACAAAGGTTCAATACGAAGCTCGTTCGTTAAATACAATCAGTGAAGTGGCGTAGTCCTTCCACCACCCTCATCTAAAAATAATGCTGTGGTTTTCGTATCTTTGTTTGTGCTGGATGAGTCTGCCTGCAGCTCTGCTGCTTCATAAAATAGCCATTTTGGCTTTGCACCAGGAAGCAGTCATGTTTGCCAGACCTGCATGTTGATTCATTGTCCTGATGGTTTTGCAAGATAAAGAGGGTTAGATCTGCATCCTCCATAGGCCTAGCCCTCTCTGTTGGAATATATTATGTGGTTGGATTTATTTCCTCTCTGTATTTAACCCTTGCTGTGAGGAAGATTCAAGTTGCCACCACTCTCCAATAGGGCTGGGACGATACACCTATCTCCCGAGTCGATACAGTCACGATAATCGGGTGCCGATTCGATATGTATTGCGATTTTTAAGTATGGCAATTCAATATTATGATTTATTGCAATTTTTGTTAACTTTTTTAACACTAGACCATAAGAAAAAGTTGAATCATACACTTGTAGGGACTTTTACTTTGGAAAATATCTAAATTGCAGCGAAAATGTTTGATTTTCCTCATATATGTAGTCAGAGATGTCCTGAAGTCAAATATATGTCATTGTCAGGCGTTATTTATTAATGCATTTCCCTCACAAATTAGTAGTATTTTCTTTTTTAATTTATAAGGAACATGTAATGTTTTGTCGCGATAAAAAAAATTGCGATACATAGGTGAATCGATTTTTTTTTTTTTCACCCCTACTCTCCAACATGCTCAGAGTTGTGTCATGTATGTAGGAATATCTAGAATAGTGTGAAGAACTAGCTTTAAAATGGGAGGAGTGTTTTTATACCAGTCTCATCAGGGCAGATATTCATGTTAAATGACAGTTTATTTTGGTCTTCTTGTTCATTTACATGCAAATGTAAGTAGCATTGTGTCAGGCTTGCAGCGTATTTGAATAATTTTACTAGGTGTGATGAGTGCTGACATTAAGCTGACTCAGCAAGACATGTTTCATCCCACTATAGTGCTGTTTGAACCGTGTCTTCTTATGGCACCGCACACATCAAATACTGCTGTGTTATATTACTCATTCATAATGCTTAAGTTGCTAAACTATGCTTTTATACTAATGTGTCAGCGACAACAGCATAAGTATTCTCTATTTTGGATCTTTTCTGTCATTAAGTAACATTTTGACCATTTTACCTTCACGCTCCAGTAAGAGTCTAATTCAGTTTTGTGATATGTCCCTCTGTGAATGGCTCCTCTACTCACAAGTGGAGCTATTAAACATAATTATACCCATAATGCATCTGAAGCCCTCTGTGATAAAGTCACCCCTAATGTCCACTGGACACAGCTGCACGTCACATGTCCCTGTGATGGGATATGTGACTGCAGTCCGTCCTGTTATCTTTGTGTAGCCTGAAATGTCAACATTTACTTACAATTAACATAAATTCATATTTAATTGTGCATTTCATGTGTTAATCACATTAGAGGTTGTTAAAGTTTTAATGTGTTAATAGTAGGGCTGTCAAAGTTAACGTGATAATAACACGTTAACACAAATTCGTTTTAACGCCACTAATTTCTTTAACGCGTTAACTTGATTTTTTTTATCATAATGGTATCATGTGAAACTAGAAAAACTTAAGGAACCCATTGGTACCAACCATGTCATACTAAATTGTCGAGAAGAAGGATAAATAACGCTCAAAACTTAAACTGGCATGGCCATTTTCAAAAGGGTCCCTTGACCTCTGATCTCAAGATATGTGAATGAAAATGGGTTCTATGGGTACCCACGAGTCTCCCATTTACAGACATGCCCACTTTGTGATAATCACATGCAGTTTGGGGCAAGTCATAGTCAAGTCAGCACACTGACTGCTAAATGCAGTACCTGTGAGGGTTTCTGGACAATATTTGTCATTGTTTTGTGTTGTTAATTGATTTCCAATAATAAATATATACAGTACATATATTTGCATACAGCAAGCATATTTTCCCACTCCCATGTTGATAAAAGTATTAAATACTTGACAAATCTCCCTTTAAGGTACATTCTGAACAGATAAAAAATGTGCGATTCACTTGCGATTAATCACGGTTAGCCCTAGTTTATAGCCAAACTGTTTTTGCAATATATAGAAAGAAAAAGGAATGTCTTTATCTCTGCTGATATAATTTTTAATACAAACCAGTGGGTGTTCATTAGTGATTTTTTCTTTTCTTTGGAGCGACAGGCATTCTGTTTTTAGGGGGAAATTATCTTTGAAGCCATTGAGAGAGAAACATATTGGCAAGTCAGTAACACACGTTAAGTTAAAAAAACATGGAAAATTAACAAAACAACATAAAATTGGTTAGGCTGCTTTAATATACACTTCCCCTGAAATGTATCCAGTGGACATTGACACTGTTGTGGAAAAGTGGCGCTGGACAACGACGAAACCATGTCGACAGACCTTCATTCACAAACAGCTCCTATAACAGCACTGAAACAGGAGAATTTGCACAAAATGTGCACATATTTCAATGTTTGTTATTTATTACACTTGTTTTTATGTTTTATGTCATTATTTTGAACCTATTAAGGTTGTTGCGATACTGGAATTTCTAACCTCAATACAATACCTTGAAAAATATCGATATTGGATACCATTCTCGATACCACGGGGAAAACCGGCACAACATTGAGGGCATAAAATTAGATTTTTCTTAAACGGTAAATAGCAGTGTGTGTGTGTGTCAACTCGCTGTTGGAGAGAAGAGAGAGCAGAAAGCGCAGCTGGTACCCGTGTATTGATATTTTAAAAAATTAGTTGAAACCGTTTCAAATATTCAGTATCGATATGTATCAATACTTAGATATTTTTGACAACACTAGAACCTATAAATATTTATTTTTAGGCTTTTTGAATTGAATGAATTCACAAATATGTAAATAATATTAATCTTCAAGTGCAGATTTTTGTTCATTTGAAATATTAAGAGTAAATATTATTATTTTTTTCTCAGCCTGGATCTTGCTTGCAAATGATAGAGGTCTGCTCATTTTAAACTTGGCACCTTTTCTATCAGAAAAGATGGCCTAGTCCTTTTTCCCCCCAGGTTACTCTTTCAATAGGAATGCATAAATGGTACAGTCTGAACCACTGCTTAAATTATACATCCATTAGCTTATCAGTGCAGGGATAACAGCCTTTAAGAGACAGTGGCCCTGTTCAGACCTGGCATTAACATGCGTCCTGGGTGATCTGTCAAATACTGCTCTGGGTATAGTGTTTGTATTTCAGGGTGGAGTTTCTGAATGTGGCGTTTGTTGCTGTTAGATTAAAGGCTGTTCGCTGTGGCATGATCCTCTGGTAAAAGTAGATCCTGTGACTGTAGATTTTCTTTTTCATCACACATGTATTACAGTTGCTTATGTGGGCTTGTTCTGTCAGATATGTTTTAACACCTTTTTGCATTGTCCCTGCTTCGATATAATAATGTATATGTGTTTGGTTTTCAGCAGTCTGAAGCATCAGGAGTTAGCAGTCAGGTTCTGCTCAGAATGAATGAGCAAGAGCTTCTCTGTAGAGCCGCCATTTTATAGCAACGTTTAACAATCATGCTGGGACAAATCTGTTGTGGGAGAGGCAGCGATACCAAGTTCTCCTCTGACTGTAGTCTCAATGAGCCAGACTTCACTGCAGACACAAGATGTTCTTTGTAATGAATATGACCATTGTTGTCCTCTTTTGTTGCTGTTTATATTGCTGTAAAACACAATGGTATAAACAGTAGTTAAAGGTGCTCTATACGATATCCAGAGCATTAATATAGTATCAAACAACTATTTGCTATGTAAAGATATAGAGGAGTAGCTTCTCTGTGCTTTGTTGACATAGCCGGGCTGGGCCGCCGCTCTGCACTGCACTCATACAGCAGTTACAGCTGATAACGCCGTCCCGACTGACAACGTCGTAGTCGTGGAAGTGTAGCACCCACCCTCTGGTTCCCCCTCAGGTTAACACTGTTCGCTCTGTCAGCACTGTTGCCTTTGTTTTCACTGTTAGCTATACTCAGTTATCGCCATGTTGAGAGCCGTGCGGAGGCAATAGAAATAGGGATGCACCGATCCGACTTTTTCAATCCAGATACTGATAGGGATACCTGGGCTTTGGGTATCGGCCGATACTGAGTGACGATCCGATACCAGTGTTTAATTAATGAGCTGTATGCATCACTGTGTGGAAGTGACTTGGATCATTCTTTTGTGTGTAAGGCAACAGGCTTTCCTAACTTTGTAAAACAAAATGTAACAAATAAAAACATAACGGAAAACGTAAAAAAAAAGGAACTTAACGTGAAAAATCTTTAAAATTAACAGGAAATACAATTGAAGTGTAAACCTTTTTAATGCAGCAACAAATTGGTCAAAACTTAAACATGAATTAAAATTCCAGAATATAATATATATAGTATAGAAACATAGAATTGAATTGAATAGATCGGTCCCATTGTTACAAATACCTGATCCAGCTATTTGAGTCAGTATCAGCCCGATATCGTAAATGTAAATGAAGCAGGTTGAGTTTGACCTCTGACCTCCTTGTGTGGGGGTGTGGCAAGTTCCTTATGCATATCAGTAACATATCACATTATTGCAGCTAATAGCGAGACATGAAATATCTGTGGGAATGTGAAAATATACAGTGTTCCTGCTAATAGTTTCAGGCAAAAGTCTTAGGAGTTAAGCCTAGCAAAATCCCTGGTTTGTTTTTGTTTGTTTGTTTTTTAAATGGAGTAGCTTATGCAGTCTCATCACATGTGCAGTACATTCAGAGCACGGCTCCTTTGAGATGAATAAGCACCAGTGTAGTTAGTGTAGCTTTGTTTGGGTGCTTTCACACCTAACCTGTTTGTTTCAATTAAAACAAAGGTCCATTTGTTAGTACGGTTCTTTTGGGCTGCTGCGGACCAAACAACTGAACTGAGACCATGTAAAAAGGTGTGTCTCAGTCCAATTTCAAGTCGACTCTGGTGCGGCTCGTTTGTGGTGTGGAAACAAACCAACCAATCACAGGATTTTATAATAGCAGACATGTGATTTCAAAAGCTAAACTACTAATAAATTCATCTGCTGATCGTGAAATCTGTTCAGGAAGCGATCTTATTATTGATCTGTACAAGGCCATGTACTGTACAGTATATAACCTATTTACCAATCAACGAGTTACCTGTCAGTCTGTTTAACTTCATGTTTACTCCTCGTTGGTAAAAACGAAAATGAACAGTACCTGGACAGACTTTCTCTTGGTCCGGACCAAATGAACCAAACTACAGGTGTGAAAGCACCCTTAAGCAGTCACAGGGTCAAAGTACAAGCTATGAAGGGTGCTTATTCCACCAAGGCCCCTCAACTGCTTACTATACCAGCAAGCCTCTACGGAAAAGTCTTTATCCTCCGACAAAAACAAACAGTTGACATAATTATTACAAATCAACGCCAAAACACTTGCAACACTATCAAAGTTTTATAGGAATGTACCTTGCATTTTTTAGTCCACTCTCTTTAGATGGATGCTTTTATTACCTTTTATTATGTGGGGTTAAATGTAGGAAATATTGTTGTACTCTGGATGGTGATGATATCTTTTGTGCTCCGCTAGCTTTGTCTTAGTCTGAACCCTGTTTGGTAGAGATGATCACTCTGTAAATTGTGAATTTTTAATGTCTACGTGACAGTATTGTTTATGTCTTTCATTTCTTGCAAAGTAAAATGTAAATGTGACATAGCAGTGACTTTTCCAGCAGGTACAATGCTGTTTGATAACAAGAAAACATCTTACAATATTAACTGTCTGTCATGTTCAAGGGCTTTTTTTTTTACTATCCCTGATTCAGATTTTGCACAGATGATGAACCGTCAAACAAAAAGGAAATGAGTTTAAGTTTAGTTTCTCCACCGGCAGCAGCCTCAATCAACCAGAATGAAATGCAATTACATTTTGCATCTTTCCAGATCTGACTGTCATTGCTAGTTTGTGAAATGAAACCGCTTCCCTGATGGGTTTTGTGTTGGAACAACTGGGGACAGCACAACACAACATTGCTTTCTGTCTGCTCTCCTGTTTTCTCAACTGATAAAACTTCCATCTCATAAATCTGGAAAAGCTTACGGCAGGGACACACTGGGGACGTCAGCAGCGCGTGGCGGCCACAGAACCTGTTGTTTATTTTTCCGGCGCCCATGTTAACAGGTTAGAGCATATCTGTAGAATATGTCACAGACGGTGAACGTGATTTTTTATTAAAGTATATTGACATCATAACAGCAAAATTACTACAGTTTCAATGTCTTTATCTGTGGAATATGTCATAGACATGCAAAACGTAACACTTCCTTCTTCTGTTTCAAAATAAAGGCCCTCAAGCATTTTTTCTGTGGACAAAATTCCTTCATTTGTTAACACCAGTTTTTTATTCGGAAATATTTGAAGGAAAGTGTTGTAGAAAATGCAGTGACTTGCACGGCTCCATGAATTAATAAAGTACCGGCTTTTAATTGTGGATTATTACTGTTATTTGCAAATGCGCACACGCTTCTTAACCTTTTTCCGTCTAAAAATAAATACGAATGGCATTTATAATCAAATGAAATGGCCATTATGAAAGGCAAACTCTATGTAGAAAGAAAGGGCTGACAGTAGCATCTCTAAATGTAGCTATATGTGAACCACCAACTGTCATGTGGGGTTAAAAGGCTTCTTGTAAAAAGTTCATACTGTCTGAAGTAGTGGTACAGGGAAAGTGGAGACTACTGAAAACTTCAGTAGAAAAATAGTCCACACAACTTCTGTATAGTCCTTGACATTCAAAAAGAGTCAAAGACTATAAATCATGATGCCATATTTAGCCCAATTTTGCAACTGTGTTATGCAGTGCTGGGGACCACAGTTCTCCATAATGCATCCACATTGTTTCTCATTGGTTTACATTCCACGACCTTAAAGAGAGTTCATTTTTTCCTCCATCTTTTTCTTGTGTTACAGGTTTACAATGATAATCAAGGAGCTTTGTTTCAACTTTACACCTGAACTGTCCCAGTTGTGATGGAAAGGCACCACTGACTCAAGAGGGAACATAAATCCTGGATGCCGTGACGTACGGTGACGTGGTCAATCCAAGATGGAGAAAAAGAAACCGTGCCCTCGCCTTCTCGACTACTTGGTGGTGGTCGGAGCAAGGTAAGAACCTAATCTGACTTTATGTTGTAGTTTTGGTTTAAAGGAATATCGAAGTCAACTTAATCATAAGGGAGAATGTAAATATTGCGTTAAGTGTTACCAATTAAGGAAATATCTGTCATTGAGGGTTGGACTGATTAACAACAATTCATTTTCCTGACAAGCCTTTTTGACAATTTACCTCTAACATAGTGTGTTACAGCTACTTATCTCATCATGATGGCCCTCTCAGAACAACAATTGTACTGTGCAAAAAATTGCAAAAACTCATTCATTTCGATGACACCGTGCATTGCTGCTATAGGGGGTGTTGCAGAGGTTCCAGCAGAAAAATGCAATGTGGTCTCGCAAAAAAATAGCACAAAATGGCACAAGACAACATCATCACACAAATACTGGCCCAATCCCAATGTCCACACTCAAAGACTCACAGACTTTGAGGTATGTTCCACACACAATTCATAGCTTTGTGATGTTAAACAAAAAAGATGGCACATGGCTACTCTAACATTAAGGATTTAAGATGGTCCATAAAAAAACACATGGAATCTGACGAATGCAAGCATAGACTATATTAACACACCTGGTTTATTCATCAACCATTTCTATTAATTTTGCTTAATGATGCTATTTTGACAAAAACAAGTAAATTGATTATTTGACAATTACATCTCAAGGTTCAAAGTTCTTTATTTGTCATTTGCCAATTCCAGCAAAGCAGCCATTGGCAATGAAAATCTTTGGTCTCAGGTTCCTTCAACAACGCTCATAAAATATATATAAAATAGTAATGTAAATGTAAATTTAACTCCGGAACTAAGAACCTTTTGAAGAATTCTTTGTTTCGACTGGGCTCTAAATTAAGTACTGGGATATTTTATGGGGCCTTTTTACCCCCCAAAAATGCCAGGGTCGGGGTGTAGTACTTTCTGAAAGTACCGGAACTTTCGGGGTGGAGTTTGCAGGGATGACCGTCTCCACACACACAGCAGCGCTGCTACAACGGCTTCAACTCGTGTACTGCTTCATTCAAAAACAAGGAAGTACTCTGGTATTGATTTAGGACGAGGGCAGACCATTTTTCTTTGTTTGATAACATTAAAAGTCAAGTCAGGCTCTGCTGTCGGCATCCCGAATCATTTTAAAAAAGACGGAGGAACAAAAGAGTGATCGCACAAGCGAGAGAGCGAGCGGTAGAAGAGAGAGCAAAGCGCGACGTTGCTGTGAAAGAAAAGTTTATTTTCCGATTGTTTCATGGCGGTTACGCTCTAAAGCACAAATAAATAAATATTGATATCACCATTATTTATCACGATAACATATTTTTTATTGCACTTTCACATTAAAATAAACAGCACTGTTTTCACTTCCATGCTGTGCTACATCCCTGTTAATGTACAAATTAGGGCTGCACGATGTTGGAAAAAAAAATTACATTGGAATATTTTTTTTCTGCTATATATATTGCAATATGAGAAAATACAGGAATATTCACCCTGCCCTGTTGTTAGCTACATGTTAAAGTTAAATGCTTCAATCTGGTGCACTTTGATAGCAAAATTAGCAACACTAAGAGCTAGATAATCAATTTTATGCTCTTACTTTAATCATAAACATATTGGTTGTATAGATAATATCTATACCCAAAAGTGAAGCCAAAACATCACGATCACCGGCTGGTGGCTAGCTTCTATTTTAGGAAGCGCTTGATTTGATATGCTGCAAAGTTTTCTATGAGCTGAGAACGCATTTTAAACGTCAATATCCCAGGCGATCATGTTCATTTAATTGCGGGAAGCCAAAATTGTGATCGCGATTAATATTAGATTAATTGTGCAGCCCTACATCCAACATGCATCGGTAAATACTATGCACCAGTAAATGTCGTCGCAGTGAGATAAAACTTAATGTTTCAACGTGTATTTTAGATGAAACAGGCGGACACAGTGAACTGCAGGCTACAGAGTGTGTTTACCGCTGTGACCACCAGCAGCCCTCGTCCCATGTAATGTTGCTTTTTCAGACAATAGTAGGCTGAAGGAACCGTTTAGTTCCTAAAAAGTAGTTCTAGGGACTAAAAAGCCCCAAGAACTTTTGGTTGAAACCTGGCTTATGCCTCTTGCATTGTTTTGTGGCACTGTTTTTTTTTGTCTGAATGCATGCTAATGTTTTTTGGAAAACCCCGGTCTTGACATTTGTTTGTTTTAAGACTTAACTTCATTAACACGTTTTTGCTTTGGAGTTGATGCAGCTGTTATGATACCATGTAGCACGCACAAGGAAGGATAGTAGCACATTGTTCCAAGTACAATAGCCACAGGGGAAGGAGGATTCACATGAACACAGTGAAATGTCCGGTCTGCCGCTGTTTTTAGAGTCAGCCGCTGAGTCTCTCTTCTGGATCATTTCGGGATTTAAGTGTTATGCTTGAGGGAAATTTCAGTGTTATTGTGGGATTGGATGAATGTTACTTGTTTACTTCTCCTGTACAGATTTTCCAAACCAGTTCTTGGATGTTAACCACTAAATATAGTTACAAATGTGCTTTTGTAACCACCAGACTACTGTCAGGGCTTTGTTAGCCATTGCATTGTGCTCTCAACAAGTGATGTGTCTTTGAGGCTTTGATTCCTCCCTATCATGTCATCACATAATGACCATTTCAAATTAAATTAAACATGAGGGGAAATGGATTTGCAGATAGATCAGATATGAGTTATAAAATGCACAGAAAACAGAGTTATTAAACCACATGGAACCATAACTGCTTTAAAGCCAAAACAAATGTTTGTTTATCTCCCCTCCAGGCAACCAAGTAGTGACAATGTGGCCCAGACGCCTCAGCTCCTCCGCCGCTACCCGCTGGAGGACCACCACGACTTCCCGCTCCCACCAGACGTGGTGTTTTTCTGCCAACCAGAGGGCTGCCTGAGTATACGCCAGCGTAGGGTTAGCCTCCGCGATGACTCCTCATTTGTTTTCATGCTGACAGACAAGGACTCAGGAATCACTCGCTACGGAATCTGCGTCAACTTCTACCGCTCTTTTCAGCGAGGACATCATCGTGCTCGCGGGGACAAGAGCGGCCACACGGAGACAGCTGCACAGGCGACGGAGTCCGCTAGTGATGGGTCCGATGGCAGCGGTGGAGGCCCGACCTCCATGTTATCTCCACCTAACAATGCTGAGTCAGCACCTGCGCCTGCCTCCGGAGAAGAGAGCGGACAACCAGGTGCCGAGCTAAATGCCGGCAAGTCCCCACAGCACAGACGAAGCGCTGCCAAGATGGCAGCCAGAAACCGCAATAGCACGCTGACCTCGCTGTGCATACTCAGCCACTACCCCTTCTTCTCCACCTTCAGGGAATGCTTATATATTCTCAAGAGGCTGGTGGACTGCTGCAGTCAAAGGCTAACTCAACGAGCTGGACTTCCCCGCGCCACCCAGAGGTAAGGCTTAAGATTGCATCGTCATTTTTACATGCATCTTTTTTGTTGCTTACTTGCTCACCCTGGTACACATTTAAACATACTTATACTATTTTGGATGCCCCTGTTTATGGCCATTTTGATTTGACCCTTTAAAAACGGAAACCGCGGGAGAACGCTGTTTGCATGATCGTGTTTAAATCAATGTAAAATAAAAAACATAATAGCAAGAGCATTCATTCTATTTGCAGCGGAAAGCTAAGGCTTATATCTTTCGTGTCATCACGTTGTATGCTCGTGATGGCGTCATTACGTTACGTGCGGCACAAAATGTGGTAGCAACGCGCGGTGGTGCCAGAGTATTACCCCGTAATGGCCGCGGGAGATCATTGTTTGCATTATCCTGTTTATATTGATGTAAAATAAAAAAACATAATAGCTAGAGCAATCATTCTTTTTGCATGCGGAAAGCTAAGGCTTCTGTTTTTTGCGTCGTCACGTCGTACGCTTGTGATAATGTCATTACGTTGCGTTACTTGCGGAATGTAACAAAACTATTAAGACACCGTTGCACTCGATCTGCTCATAGAAATTAGCATTTTTTTTAATCTGTGACACAATTTCAATACTTTTGTCAATTATTATAGTTTATTGACTCACATAACCCTTTAGCCTAGGTTGCGCAGATTTTAGGGATATGAAGCATTTGAAGATATTCCAAGAAATTACATTAAAATACCAATGTAGGTGGACCATTTCTATTGCAGAGTTCAAAGGGTTAAAGGTGGTTCTATCACAGATCTTTGGGCCACTGTCAAAACAAACTTTGTTGATTGCTATGAAAAAGGCTGACCACACTCATGCTTGCCAGATGATGAACGCTTATTGCTTTTGACACTCCCTTAGGCCAAATGTGAACTTTGATCACAAGACCTCATTCTCAGGCAGCTTGCCATGAGCACATTCATATTACCAAGGACACACAACCGTTGATTTCAATGAAACCATGGCATTTACTTTCACACCATCAATTTTTAGACCTTGGTCATTACGACGTATACGTTTTGAATTGTGGCCTGTAATTAACTGGAGCTGCAACGATTCGATTAGTTGTCAACTATTCAATTAATCACCAGCTATTTTGATAATCGATTAATGGGTTTGAGTAATTTCTTAAGAAAAAAAAAGTCAAAGTTATCTGATTACAGCTTCTTAAATGTGAATATTTTCAGATTTCTTTCCTCCTCTATGACAGTAAACTGAATATCTTTGAGTTGTGGACAAAACAAGACATTTGAGGACGTCATCTTGGGCTTTGGGAAACACTGATCAACATTTTTCACTATTTTCTGACATTTTATAGACTAAACAACTAATCGATTAATCGACAGATTAATCAACAATGAAAATAATTGTTAGTTGCAGCCCTACTGTGAACTTTACATCCTCTAGGGAGGTGGGGGCGGTAAATCTGTACATGCACACTTACAAATTCTTTAAAAAATGAATAGCACTGCTTAAAAATGCAAGAAAATTTGTTAAAATCTCTTCGTCATCATAAAGCTGTTGCATAACATCATTGCATTCATACTGACATGGCATTGCATGCATATTAACGACCACACAGGGTTGATACAGTTGCTTAAAATCATTTTTCACTTCAGTTTGACATTTTCAAGGCTAGAAAAGTAAAATAAAAAAATAACAAAGCTTTGTTGCTTTTACAGTGTTCCTGCTGATGCTTTCTTTCTTCCCGCCATCTGCTTCTCTCATTGTCCACCTGTTATGTGTATGTTTGTGTTGCACAATTAATACAAGAGTCTTTGTCTGCGGCTCCATGCAGTTTTGCAGGCCATCTGCAGCTTGTGTCTTGTTTTCACTGTATGCTGTCACACTCCGCCTCGATGATAAATAATGGCAACCAAAATATCCACAGGGCATTTAAAAGGTTTTGTATTACAGCAAATATTATTTCATCCAGTGTTATAGGTTCAGCTGAGTACGGAAGACAGTTTTTAAGAATGATAAATATAAAAAAAGTATGTGAAGTAGTTTCTTTTAGTTAACTTCATATGCTGAATTTCTGTTGATACTTGAGTTTTCTTTTTAGTTGTGTACCTGTTCTATAAAAAGGGTGAAGTTAAAATAAACTGAAAAAGTGTGCGGGAGCTGCATGGTAAACCCACTGTACAAGAAGAAATGGCATTTAGCATAGGGCTGCACGATTTTGAAAAAATATCTTTTTGCGATTATTTTGACTGATATTAGAGGGAATCATATTTATATATATATATATATATATATTTATATATATATATATATATATATTATATATATTTATATATATATATATTTATATATATATATATATATATATATTATATATATTTATATATATATATATTATATAATATATATATATATTATATAATATATATATATATATATATATATATGTATATATATATATATATATATATATATATGTATATATATATATATATATATATATATATATATTTATATATATATATATATATATATTATATAATATATATATTATATAATATATATATATATATATATATTATATAATATATATATATATTATATAATATATATATATATATATATATTATATAATATATATATATATATTTTTTTACAATTTTTACATTTTCATTGAAAAACACCTGGACACTTTTTTATTTGTCTGCATTTACTGCAGTCAGAAGCATTCATTTAAATCCAGTGACAGATGAGACTTCCGCCTCTCTGTTTGAACAAACATCACTATGAAGTGTAGTGGTAGCAGATCATCTTATGTCAAAATCATGCCAGAGAAGAGATGAGGATTTTGTTTTGAAACAAAAATTTTGAACTGAGCCATGTTGGTTTTGAAAGAGCTGACTTTTCAGAATGAAACGGATCACTTATTATGGTGTGATTTTGCGGGGATATGTACCAAGCAAAGATGTTTTCTCAGGTCTGTAGAATATGATGTGTAGGCCAGGACATCTCTACAGCAAGACTGTATTTAATTTGAATTTTGACACACGTTTCGCCTTTTTCCCTCTTTTTTAATAAATACTGCAATTTGAAAATTGCAGTAGGTCATATTGTGATATTGATCAAATTTCAATTAATTGTGCAGCCCTAATTTAGCACTGTATTTTGCTTATATGACTTGAAGCAGTTGATCATATCGTATGTTGATTTTTCTTAACTAACAACCAGGATTGATTGATATACAGTATATGTTATTTAAGCTACAGAAAATACCCACAGATGTACGCTGTATTTTGTTGTGGCATTGTGTTGTTTTTGATGTGGCAGTATTTGCAGCGCGCTTTTAGTTATTCTGTTGCCATGGGTGACCAAAAGATTGTCATTTTGAAGTGGCAACGTGTTAATTAGGCTGTCACTTCACACTGGCTCAGGCCCTGTAGGATTGCATGATTGTTGGTCACCAAAGGTGCATATGTTTTCTCCACAGTCCTCTATTTATAGCTGTATAACCAGCGCAGCTTTTCCCCTCATCACTACAAGGGATTGTAGGAATATGTAATGTACAGTTAATCTCACACCTTCTTTTTTTTTTTCTGGTAAAATGCTGCAGCGAATATCATCAATATAGATCTATGGTTTCTCTGACAGCCTCGAAAAGGCCATTCAAGCCAAAGGCTGAACAGACCTGAGTATCTTTTTTCCCGGACATGGATGGTTGGAAAGTGGTGTGGCAGTGACAGAGAAGGAGGAGAGCCATTGCATAATGGCTGTGAGCGCTTTGTGCTTTGGCGGCTCTGACAGATTGAGGTCTCTGGCTGCCTTTGGGTAGCAGCTGCAGTTGGTGGGAGGGCTCCAAAGGACTAATGATTTATCTCCCTCCTTGCCACACACACACTGAGTATACACTCCGGAGAGGGTTTAATGACACCGTGTGTGTGTAGAGTGGAGGGTTTACACATCAATATTTCGGCAATTGCTTAAGAGCCTCTCCTGTGTTTCCAATCTCATTTGCTCATTATATTAGTGATTTCATGGGTGTTTGCCGAAGCCTCGCGGTAGCTGTTTGCCGTAATAAAATGAGCCAATGATTTAGTTACATCAGTTTTAAATCCAAAAATTACTGTTGACTGACATCGATACATGTTATTTGTTAAGCTTAACACATTTTGCATGTTGGTGAAACATTTTTGATAAAAGCAATGCTTTAAGAGTCACTGCATATCTATGTTGGTGTGTTATGAAGCTGTTACACAACGTGCAGTGTTTTTTTTTTATTTCCTACAGTTTCTCATACTGTAAGTGTTCAAACTACCAGTAATTTTCAACAATCCGGTCCAGTAAGGTGTTGCATTTGAGAGTGGCTTTTGCATTGATATTTATATCACAATTTGTACTATTCCTGTTTAAGTTTATCCAAAAAGAAAAAGGCCAGATATTCACTGATTCCAGCTTCTCTGATTTGATGATCTATTGCCTCTCTTTCTGTTTTATATCATTATAAATTTCATATCTTTTGTTTTGGACATGTGGTCAGACCAAGCAAGATATTTGAAGGTGTCCCACGATGTCTTCAAATTGCTTGAAGATGTCATTGTATTAGTCAGAAATAGAGCTGCAACGATTAATCAATTAGTTGTCAACTATCAAATTAATTGCCAACTATTTTGATAATCGATTACAGTAATTTTTTTTAGGAAAACAAGTCAAACATCTCTGATTCCAGCTTCTTAAATGTGAATATTTTCTGGTTTCTTTACTCCTCTATGACAGTAAACTGAATATCTTTGAGTTGTGGAGAAAATAAGACATTTGAGGATGTCATCTTGGGCTTTGGGGAATACTGCGCAAAACTTTTCACCATTTTCTGACATTTTATTGATCAAACAACTAATTGATTAATCGAGAAAATAATCAACAGATTGATAGGCAATGAAAATAATCAGTATTCACAGCCCTAGTCAGAAAAAAACAAGCAATTTTGAGACATGATGTTAGGGTTAGGAAACTTGTTAGGGATATTTTTCACTCTTTTTTTGACATTTTATAGATCAAGAATTAATTGAAGAATCTAAGAAAATAGTAAAATAATGTAAAGGAATCATTCTGAATATAGACTCTGTTATTGTCCTTCCCAGGGACACCATGTGGCGGGTGTTCACCGGGGCGCTGTCAGTGGAAGAGAAAGGCAGCCAGCTGCTGGCCGACCTGCGGGAGATTGAATCCTGGGTGTACCGGTTGCTTCGTTCACCGGTACCAGTGGCTGGTCAGAGGCGTGTGGATGTGGAGGTCCTGCCCCATGAACTCAAACGGGCTCTCACCTTTGCCCTGCCTGACAACTCTCGCTTCTCCATGGTCGACTTCCCCCTGCACCTGCCCTTAGAGCTGCTGGGGGTGGACGCCTGTCTTCAGGTCCTCAGCTGTGTCCTGCTAGAGCACAAGGTAAGGACGGGCACACTGACTGCCCTATATCAATCATTGCTCATGCCTGTCTCTTTGTTTTCATCTGTATTTTTAAAGACTACGAGGAGATGTGAGGTTGTCTTTTGTTGAAGACTGAACTGATTGTTTCAAGGAGAAAGGACAAGCAGAGCTATATTTAGTATGTTGTGATTAGTCAGTGGTTTCTTCTGGAGTGCAGCTGCGTGTTCAAAGACCTATTGAGAAATGCCCTGAGTGACCTTCATCAGACATTTTCTGTTGGATGTAGGCTCGCTGAAGCCATTTCACAGCAGAGTGGACAAAGCATGATGGGTAAAAAGACGACTGTGTGCACCGTATGACTGAAAGGAAAGACTCTCCTATCTTTAACACTAGAGGCATTAGTAGGGATGTAATAGAAATCCTTGTTTGGCTGGTGCTGGTATAGTGTTCTGTTGTTGCTATTGGTTTACCGTGACATTGATACACAGGCTCATTTACAACTAACCCAAATTAAACCGCAGCTTCAGTCACGCTGCTAAAAGCCCATACTGCTGGATAAATCCTGGACAATTTCTCTGCTTTTCTTTCTCAAATATAGAATTTATCTGGGCCACCTACCTAAATAGATGTTCCCTCACCCAAAAAGTGTTTTTTATTTACCCAGACGTCCGTGCAGAAATTCAGCTTAAAATACAGATTGATCGAAAAGTCTTCCTGAATGGGGTCGAACACCGCCAATATATTCTCCACCTGTATGAAACACTACCGTCTTGTAATCATCCATTTAGGCTTTTTGAAGATGAATTCAATACATCATTAAATTCAGTCAGGTTGAACTAAGTGCTGCCTGGAAGCTTTCTGTGTGACTTCCTTTCAAGCACTTTGTGCTGCCAAATTAATTTTTCATAAAAGCTCAGTTTTTAATATTGCTGTTACGACTCCAAGGCCAAAATTGGGGTGTTCACACTGTTACATTGCAGATAAAAAGAGGAAATATTTAGAGATGAGACAAATAAGTGTGCGATAGAGCACCAGCGAAAGATGACTAGTTGTCTGTGTGTCTGTTTAGATATGACAGTATGAACCTAACCGGGCAGTGAACACCCATCACAAGTTTGTATTGACTTTAGGGCTGTCAAAGTTAATATCACTTTAGTATCACTTTAATGCTAGAGTGAAGATACTGGCATTATATGTAACTAGAAAACCTAAGGAATCCACTGGTACCAACCATGTCAGACTAGCTTGTCGGGAAGGAGGCTAAATAACGCTCCAAACTTAGGCCAAATTTTGGTGAGGAAAAACTGACATGACCATTTTCAAAGGGGTCCCTTGACCTCTGACATCAAGATATGTGAATGAAAATGGGTACTATGGGTACCCACAAGTCTCCCCTTTACAGACATGCCCACTTTATGATAATCACATGCAGTTTGGGGCAAGTCATAGTCAAGTCAGCACACTGACACACTGACAGCTGTTGTTGCCTGTTGGGCTGCAGTTTGCCATGTCATGATTTGAGCACATTTTTAATGCAAAATTCAGTACCTGTGAGGGTTTCTGCACAATATTTGTCATTGTTTTGTGTTGTTGTGTAATTGATTTCCAATAATAAATATATACATACATTTGCATAAAGCAGCATATTTGCCAACTCCCATGTTGATAAGAGTATTAAATACTTGACAAATCTCCCTTTTAAGGTACACTTTGAACCGATTAAAAAATGTGTGATAATTGCGATTAACCATTCAATCATGCGATTAAATATTTCAATCGATTCACTGCCCTGAATACCCACCACAAGTTTGTATTGAAGGAAAATAAAAGCTTGTGATGATTGCATATTTTTTCATGTTTCTTTTTTTTCCTTAGGTCATTCTTCAATCCCGAGATTACAATGCTTTGTCTATGAGCGTCATGGCCTTTGTTGCTATGATCTACCCTCTGGAGTACATGTTCCCCGTCATCCCCTTACTGCCAACATGCATGGCCTCTGCTGAGCAGGTAAAACTTATCATTTCTTATAAATATATTTCAAGCAAGTGGGTGATCTCAAACATGCAGTTTTTAATTGCAAATGCTGTCCATTGTGGTAACATCATGTTGTGATGGACTGGTATGTTTTTCTCCTCCCCACAGCTCCTTCTTGCCCCCACTCCCTACATTATAGGTGTACCAGCCAGCTTCTTCCTCTACAAAGCTGATTTCAAAATGCCAGACGATTTGTGGCTTGTGGACCTTGACAGCAGCAAGGTCAGTGCATCAACATGGTGTTCTGCTTGTTTTGTCTGAATTCATGATGTCCAGATTAAGCTGACAAAGAGATCTATTATCAGTGGGGTTTTTATACTAGAGGAGGTTTTTTTTTTACTAGAGAGGACTGGAGAGGGAAAAAAGGAGAAGAGAGGGCTCCGTCTTATCTCTTTAGAAACTAATGTTATATTATTTTGTGCTATGGCTGCTTCATATCCAGGTCAGTTCACACACCTGTGAGTAAAGCATTTAAACAAGCAACTTTGCACTTACCTGATATTGTCAGCACAACGATTATAACAACAAGCACCGGGTAGATGTCAACAATGAAGCAAGCAATGCTGATCACAGATTCAGTATTATCATTCGCTAAAGGGAAAACAGTCCTGGAACTTCACGTGAGTGTCGCACAGTACAGACAGCAAACTATTGGCTATTGATCAACAGCGAATATTCAAAGCTTGGGGGTGGCTCTGCTGTAACCAGAGGAGCGCTTTAATCTCTCAATTAGTTGGCAGCACAGACTCGTGTAATTACAGGTGCTAAATTCGATATTCAGAGCATTAATATAGCATCAAACAACTGTTTGCTATGTAAAGATATAGAGGAGTAATGTCTTCCTGAGCAGAGAATGAAGAATGTTCATGTTCGTGCATGTGATCGTGCCCCACTGGCTAGCTCACAGCAGCTGTTCTGCACTGCTCTCATATGGCGGTTACAGTTGATAACAGTGTGCCCACCCTCCGTTTCCCACTCAGGTAAACCCTGTTAGATCTGTCAGCCCTTTCGCCATTGTTTGCGCTACGCTGGCTCGCTGTCCCCATGTTGAGAGCCGTTGAGAGCCGTTGAGAGGCAATAGAAATGCTTCCAATCCTGTATTTAGCACCTTTAAAAGCCGCACAATTCCTCTGTCACACACTCAGAGCCTTCCCCCACACATGTTTTTTTGAACAAAATGTGTCATGATGAGTCCACGAGTGCTGTGTAAACGTACCCCAAAGTACAGAGATAGTAGGTATTCCACATGCACCGATTGTTTTCTTCTTCCTGGAGGCCGGCCTTATGCGCGAGGGCCACCATGACGTGCAAAAGCTGTCAATTTCTAGGACCGTTTTGACAGATTCCCTCAGAGATATTAATGTTACATATTATTTGGATAAGATTCCCTTAAAGAAAATGTATCTTATTTTATCATTGAAAATGTCATAACATTTAAGTAAATCAATACTGTTTGATAATACAACATTGTTATGATGCAAGTTAATTTATTATATTCAATAAAAGTGTATTTTTGTCAAACAACTGGTTTGTAGGCCAAACAGACATTTCTCCTGCTGATTATTGTGCAAAAATGTACTGTAGCTATGAGCCTCAAGAGCCCTACTAGTGCCGGCAGACATAGAAACCTCCCGGGAGGAGAGGGCACAAAAAATGTTTTGCGAAAATACAGTATCACCACCGCTGCTACAACTCCATCCTAGGGGAAACACTGTATTAGTTTAACAACTTTGTTTTTTCTTATCTAAATTTAGATTGTTGTTTTTTTTCGTCTGCAGGTTATAGCACCCACCAATGCAGAGCTTCTACCACCTCTTCCAGAGCCTGAAGCAAGCGAGCTTAAGAAACATCTGAAACAGGTACTGCATGATATTTGTGTGATTCCCCTTAAATTGTTATCAGTGTAATATTTTCTGATTAAGCTGCACTGTGGCAGCCAGGCCTCAGCCCAAAACCAGTGCGTCTACTGGCACATATGGAACCATATGACCCAATGTGCTGCTCTGGAGCTGACCGTGCTCCTGTGACTGTTAGCTGATTGCACTCTTATATAAATGTAAAACTTCTCTTTCAGCAGTGTGAAGAGTAGTGGCTTCCTTCTTCAACACAGTTGTATGTATTGTAGATGAGTGTGGGAGCATTTGAAATGGGGTTTGTAGTGCACTAACATAAACAAATGTTTTCTTTTTTCCTGTTTTCTTTGCATGCTCTAGCTCTTGGAGGTAAAATCAGATACTAGGACCCCGCTACCTAAGCAAAACCTTTAGTTATGCTGCTAGTAACTAACTTGCCCCTCTAACCCGATTATCTAACATAACATCAGAACCTGGTTCTGATTCATGGGAACACCTCACTTTTTCATACTTCCACACTGCGAGCAGCCCCAATCACACAAAGTCCCTTCTTACCAAATATGGAAACTACTGATATGACAAGTCTGGGTGCTTATTGAACAAGAAAAGTTAGCCATTGCTGAACTTTCAGCCGTCATTGGCTGTCGATCAGATTGCCACGCATCTTTGTTTTTCCAACGTGAACACTTCTGCAAAATTCGTTAGAAATTAATTGGAGTCATTTTAAGTTCACCAGTTTTCTTAAACTCCAATTTGAACGACTGCAGGAACAAATGTTTTTTGTCCACAGTAAGGCTCACAAATGGCAACAATGAATGAGACCTTTGTAATGATTTTCCACATTTTACAAAAGGAGACCAACATACTAAGATTGCACATTCACTTTTTAATCATACATTTAAATTACACAGGGACATCAATAGTCCATCACTTTTAACAATAATAATTTAGTTGTTTGAATGCTAAGGATTGATTTTTTTCCGGCAGCCAAATTCAAAGCTTCACAAGCTACAAAGTCAATACTTAATCTGCAGCTGTTTTATGTGTTAAAGGGATATTTTTTTTTTTTTTAAGTGGGGTTGTATGAGGTACTCATCCATAGTGAGGGAGTACCAGCACGGGAGCAAAGTAATGTACTGCTGTGGACGGGGCCGGCAGTAATTTTACCTTGCAGAACACAGGAGTTGCTGGTCTACCGCTGCTTTGATCGGTTAGTTTGTTCGGGTTTGTGTTACTTTGGTGTTTTAAAGGGATAGTTCGGATTCACCAAAGACCCCCTTTACATCTGGCATTAAAATGCATTTTGGGTGATCGAATTGCAATCGGATAGTGCTTGACCACATGACAGTACAGGTGTAAATGCACCCAAAACGCATTGAGGATGGATTGTGATCCGATCGGCCAAACCGCCTCCGAAGGTGGTCAGGGGGATGCATTGTGACCACATAGAACACAAGTGTAAATGCAAATGTGTTTTCAGTCCATATATAACAACTACGGGGACGGAAATACGTAATGCTAGGGATGTCCCGAGTACCATTTTTGGGCTCCAGAGCTTGAGTAGTAATCAACAGCAAATACTTGAAGTTTCAGCCGGGTGTGTGTGTGTCAGTGGGGGAAGGGCTCAACCTGCAGCGTGCTCTTCCGATCACTGGACCGTCGTGACCGGAGAGATCACTGCCACTGCTCTGTCTGTGCTTCCCGTCTGACCCTCCTGTCCTCCCGTGTGTGAGCGTAGACGTACCTCAGTCGCGTTAGCTGGCCTTCTCCCCCTTAACGGCAGTGCTAGAGGCTGATGTGTCCGCGCGTTACACACCACCTCTCCAGCAGTGCCCGTGCGTAGTGCAGCCTCCGGAGGCTTCCTCTCAGCCCTTTCAGGCAGAGCGATCTGATCTTAATCGGATCTAAACTGGAGACACATAAATACAACGTGTAAATGTAATCAGGTTAAATCATATCTAGATACAATCTGGATACGAGACGCATTTTAATGCCAGGTGTAAAAGGGTCAAAGTCACTCAGTAACACAAATAAACTAACCAATCGAGGCAGCGGTAAACCAGCAACTTAGACCAGCAACTTCCGTGGTCTGTGAGGCAAAATTACTGTTTTTGTGAATGGAGTCTGGTGGCTTGAAGAGATCATAGATAATGGCTTCAGTTCCCAGTTGGAAAGGGCTGTCTGACAGCAAGGTAAAGCAGTGAACATATTCTAAATATAGCATACACTTAAACTGATATTGATTTTTTTAGGTGGCTAAAATACGTTTTGCTGCTGCCCCTGTCCACAGCGGGTCATTGCTTTGCTCCTATACCCGTACTCATGTCTGTTTCTCTAAACTGGGGGGGTGCCGACCATCATCCACTGTAGGTATTACACTGACTATGGATAAGTACCTCAGACAATCCCACTTGAAAAAAATTCAAACTACATATGTATAACTTTTTATTTTATACCTTCAGTGAATACAACCAACATAGAACTTACCTCATATATTTCGTTCAAACTGTTTTTTGGTTATAATCCTTGCATACACGTATTTAATTTGATATGCATTGAATCAGAGCCGGTTCGTTAGCAATGTGTGTGATTAGCAGCTCTTTCCCATGTGTGCGGATGTGTGACTGAGAGGCTGGTGTGTAGGTGTGTGCAAAGCCTCAGTTTAGCAGTTGTATATTTGGAAACAAGCATTCAACAATATTGGAAATCTGTGAATGGAGAAAATGTCACTGACGATGGTTTAACTGATTATCTGAGGACTGTGATGCCAAAGCAGAATGCTGCTGATGTGAGACTCACTGAAAATACTTGCACTTAACACCGAATAACAAAAATAAATTGGTCCTGACGAGAGACTAATTTATTTACTTTTACAAAAATGGTGGTTGTGTTATTTCAGCTCACCCGACATTTTTTTTTCTGAGCAGTTAGACGTTACTGTTAAGGCTTTTATTTTGCTTTATTGTGCAAGTATTTTATCTGTGTTTCTGAAAAGATCTGCTGTCTTTGTATCTGTCATCACCACTCCATTGTAACCACTGGTTTGTCCCAGTTGGTCACCATGGATGGCCTTCATGTGTGTTTTAGTGGCTGGATTCAGTAGGTGAAGTCTGGTTTTTGGTCACATTTGTGCTCGTCTGTGTGTCTCAATGTCTTTCATGTTCAGCATAGAAAAAACATCTATTCTTTCCTCATATTCCTCTTTCTCTCTCTTCACTCTCCCTCACTCTCTTGCTCTTACTGGCCGTCCATCACTTTCTCAAAACAAACACAAATGTATCTTTTCTCTTCTCCTTCCTTCAGTAAATTGTAGAATTGAAAATGGAAATGATGAAGCAGAATACATCTCTTTGCACAAACAAATCAAAACTAAAAAAAAATTTCATTAAAGGGGCTGGATGTAAGAATCAGAAATTGCTTTTTAACAGTGACACCTGTGGTGTAAGTAAGTCAATGACAGTCAGCGTCCTGTTGCTCGCGCTTATGCTTGTGCTCGCAATACATAGACGCGAGCGAGCATCAGTCAAAACAGTGAGGTGACACACACGAGACTGAACGTTATTGACAGGCATCATGTATATTTCACATGCGTGGAAGTAATGTTAGCTCACCAAACGAAGGTCCCTCCTTGAATCGAAGGCCTTGCCGATGTTGATCCGGTTTTGCAAGACGGGCATCACTAGATATAACTTTGGTTTTTTTTGTGCTTCTGTGGAGTTTGTATTGGAGTCTGAGTTGTGGTGGGTGCTGGTCATTTGTTGGCCTTAGCAGACTCCATTTCTAACCAATCGTTAGCTATCATTGCACACCGTTAGCCCTGAAGCAGAGCTGAAGAGAGTAAAGGTACTTGTGAGTGTGCATGACGTCACATCCGTTGGATTTTCCTGGAACAAACGGCCTGCATTCTTCACATTAAAAGCAGTCTACAGGCTGAAAAAGGAAACCCAGAAAGTCGCGGAAGGCATATTTTATAGGTTAGGTTACAACTACGGTTGTCAATGTTAACACAATTATAACACGTTAAGGCAAATTTATTTTAACGCCACTAATTTCCTAAACACATAAACGTATTTTGCGATTTTTAGGTTGTAGCGGGCTCTCAAGCCTAAGGAATCCATTGGTACCAACCACGTCATACTAGCTTGTCTTTAGGAGGCTAAATAACGCTCCAAACTTGCGCAAAATGTTGGCGAGGAAAAACTGGCATGGCCATTTTCAAAGAGGTCCCTTGACCTGAAAATGGGTTCTATGGGTACCCACGAGTCTCCCCTTTACAGACATGCCCACTTTATGATAATCACATGCAGTTTGGGGCAAGTCATAGTCAAGTCAACACACTGACAGCTGTTGTTGGCTTGAGTTTGCCATGTTATGATTTGACTATATTTTTCTCATACTAAAAGCAGTACCTGTGAGGGTTTCTGGACAATATTTGTCATTGTTTTGTCTTAATAATAAATATATACATATATTTACATAAAGCAGCATATTTTCCCATTCCCATGTTGATAAGAGTATTAAATACTTGACAAAGTACATTTTGAACAGATAAAAAAATTTGATTAATTTGTGTTTTAATTGCGATTAACTATGGACAATCATGCGATTAATCATTATTCAATATTTTAATTGATTGACAGCCCTAGATACAACCTGTTCACACATTGGCAACAAAAAATGATTAAAAAACGTTTATACGTGTAAAAACTTACATTCAGTCCCTTTTAAGTTAGATCTATTTGACTCACATTTGGGATGCACCAAAATATACTTAATCGCCGTCAGCAAAAAAGCAGAGAAATAGGGAAGTACTGTTGAAAGGAGACAAAGAAAAGAAAGGGAAAGGGCCATGGATGTGACCCTTTCATCATGTGCTGTTCCAGTGTCAGTCACAAAGTTGTCATCCCAGGCCTTCATGTGATTCTCCTCGCATCTCTCTTATCCCCTTCCTAGTGTCTGGTTAGGTTGACCGTGATCACCCAAAAGCAGATCTTCTCCTCTGAAAATAAGGTTACTCATTTCTCCTCCTGTGGAATGTGTAATGCCCCTGCACGGATATATCTTCTCTCTCACATTATTTTGCTTGTCACTACTACTTGTCTCCTACTCTTCAAGACTTTAATAAAAATGCATAACAGTGTCACAGAATGTTGCGATAACCAGTTTTTTGATACACTGCTTAGCTCTGGCTTGAGCATGACTGAATGTGCGTGCATCTATCTTGGCATCAGTGAGTGTTCTCGTAACCAAAACAAGATATGATGAAGCTAATACTCTGACGAAGTTAACATCCATCCAGACCCGGCAACTAAATGTTCCATTATGCTAAGCTAAACATTGACACTTGAGTCTGCAGCAGTTCCCTCAAAGCAAACCATGCATAGTGACTTACTTCCCTTGTGCTTTTCCTCTCCAAAGTGACACACCCACCACAGGCATCAACATGAACAAAACTGATCCCTAAGCTGCTGTTGATAACACTAGTAAACCAAAATCATGAAGACAGTCAAAATGGGGGAAACCTGGGTTGGGACCATATACTGTATATATAGATAGACGATGCGTCTCTACTTCCTCCCACTGTATAAAAGTGAAGCCAAAATATCCGGGGGCTGCCATCTAGAGATTTTGATGTCATTTGAAGTCTTCACTAGTAGTGATTGGGGGGCTGGAGCCGCGGTATCAAGGTCCCGCCCACACACCCACCCAAGCCAATCACGAGCCGAGCAAGACTGCACCTTGCTAGCATGAGGCAGCTAGCTGCTACGTTAGCACCACGGTAGTTGTTTGGCTAGAAAGACAGAAAAACTAACCATAATATCTCTATAAATACATTTATGATGAAATTGACACATGTTCGCTCTATTACAGGACTGTTATTGTAACATCTCCTCTCTCATACAATGCCCGAGCCTCCGGCTGTGACTACTTCTCTCAGATCAGCTGTCGATCATGACGTCACACCCCCTTTTTATAGCATCAAATAACTAATTAAAACCAAAGTTATCAGAAAACTGAACACTTGAACATACATCAGCGTGATAAGAACTATATAAAATGACAGAAACCATCTTTGGGAAAAATTTATTTGACGTGTACTTTGACTTTTTAGTTTGGCCCATGTCCCATCCGCTAACATGGAGGAGGCAGGATTTATGACCTATACTGCAGCCAGCCACCAGGGGGGCGATCCAGATGTTTTGGCTTCACTTTTGGGGAGCTGTCATGTCATCCATCTTTATATACAGTCTATGGTTGGGACCCTATAGTTCATCATCTCTTAGCTCACTTTAGCAAACGACTGGGCAGCAGCGATGCAGATTAATTTTATTGGATCATCCCATAAACCACATTTTCCATTTTTAAGTCCCCATTCAGTCACTTTGGCCCTAATTCTTTTCCCTCAGTAGAGAGGGCAAATATTTATATAATGTCCCATTAGGTGTAGAAATTGATATTATTAACTAAATGTTGATGCCAATCGTGGGAGTGGTCCATCACAGCGCTGTGCTTTTGTCTTCAGATCCACTGCTATGTTTTATAACTTGTGTCACTGTCACCTGTTGTAGGCCTTGGCCAGTATGAGCATGAACACCCAACCCATCCTGAACCTGGAGAAGTTCCAGGAAGGTCAGGAGATGCCCCTGCTCCCACCTGGACGAGATAAAGCCTCGCCGTCCTCCACAGAGTTTAACCCTCTGATTTACGGCAATGACGTTGATTCCGTGGATGTAGCCACCAGGCAAGCCGTGACTGTCTCTTTCCAGTGTCCATTTGTCATGTTTTTCCCTGTCCATTTAAGATGGGAGGAACTCTGAAAAGGGAAAAAATTACTTACGATTCTTACTTAGAGATACACTGACATAGAATTTCAGCGAAGATAACGGATAACTATCTGTTTGTTGTAGCCGATACTGATATGATAATTAGGGCTGTCCTCGACCAAAGACATTTTTAGTCGACTAACACTCATACGATTTTGTCGACTAATTGATTAGTTGATTTAATCGACAGATCTGTAAAACTGAGTTTCTCCAAAAAGAATAACACAAAAGTACCACTTTAAATCTGGTGTTTACAAAAGATGTCACATTATTGGCTGAAATTCTATTATAAAAATAATAATATTATTTATCTGTTTATATTATATTGGCCACCAATATACCGTGAAATTGTAATTATATAGTGCATATTTATTTTATCAATCAAAAGAAATATCAAGCTAAACTAACTTTTCTTTTACAGGGTCGCCATGGTACGTTTCTTCAACTCCCCAAATGTTCTCCAGGGGTTCCAGATGCACACTCGCACCTTGCGCCTCTTCCCCCGGCCTGTGGTGGCTTTTCAGTGTACTTCTTTTCTGGCATCTCGGCCACGACGCTCCTGCTTTGCAGATAAACTTTCTCACACCCAGGCGGTGGAGTACTATGGAGAGTGGGCTCTCAATCCCACCAACCTCGCCTTTCAGAGGATACACAACAGTAAGGCTCATTTAAGATGATGGTAGTCTGTATCTTATTCAATATGCATTAAAGTACGTGTTTACAAACACTTTCTGTTTCAGATGTGTTTGACCCGTCCTTAATCGGAGACAAGCCTAAGTGGTATGCTCACCAGCTACAGCCAGTGCTCTACCGGGTGTACGATGGAAGCTCCCAGCTAGTTGAAACTATGGCTGGTCCTTTGGAGGATGAGGGCAACGAGTCTGACCCCACAGACAGGTAAGAAAGAGCAAGATCCTTTTCCACATAACAAGTCACTCTTTGCTAAGCCCCTGCCCCCTTGGTTACTGTTGCTAGGCCTGTCAAGCTTTCCCACCCGGCATGTCAATATGACATTGTCAACAATATCAGTGAGAGATATTCCACAGGAAATACTGGCAGATTTCTGTAATAATCATTGTGAAATATCAGAGAGAAGTAGACAGAAAGCATTGCAATATGCATTTGAGAACTACATTTACAATATGATTTGTCGGCGGAGTATTGTGAATGAAGAGGCCATTAAAAATGAGGGAAAAGCTCAACGATCCCAATGCAAGCGTCAGACACCCCACGTTTTAACAACTCATGTGAAGGACAAACATATATTTTATAGGAACAACAATGTTCCTGCACAACAGGATAAGTCAATGTATTGTCTTTTTTAAGATAATTTAATGTTTAGTTATGACTCCCTATAACTTTCATTATCTAATATAAAACTAAACAAATTGAAAAGCAGGATAATTTAAAGCATGCCAGGATATTGCTCGCACATCGTGGGCTTCACCCATACACTGGCTCTCACAAATTAATAATAATTTATATTCAACCATCTTTGTTTTGCTAACTTGCTAAGCTAGCTAACGTTATTAGCATCTTACCTTGGAGCAAAGGAATGAGTTTTTGTTGTTCTTCGATGGGTTCAGCTGTGAATGAGGTCTTCCACACTGTTCAGCCCATGTCCGACATCGGTCCTCTCTTTCGTTTTGTGCTTCAGAAAAGCGAAAATTATTGCTCTAAACTTGCTAAACTGCTGTCGGATTTGCAGGTTCATACACACCGCTGATAACTTGACAGGCCTCCTGCGCCTAGTTACGGTTGCTAATGTAGCGAAGGGTCAATTCAATCTGTTTTAGTAAAGTTTATTTTATCATTTGCTGTAGGTAGTTTCAGTTAGGCAGCTCTTGATAATACTTTTTATATTTTGCAGTGGAAGTGACAGTGAGGCATGCGATGACTCCAGCTCGTCCTATTCCTCACTCGGAGACCTCGTGAGTGAGATGATCCAAGGCGACATCCAGGGAGACACACCAAGTAAGTTGTTGTTTAATTACTACGCATGATGTGGCTATTTGTCAAAAAAAGGTTCCTTCAAAATCAAAAAGCCACTGATGAACCATTTCAGTCGGGTGTACTCAGGCAAGAGAAGTCCAACGTGGAGGAAGGATTCACGTCTAGGTTGATTTAATTTCCAGTTCAAAAGCAAACAAACATTCAACATACTGCCTCTCTCTCGCTCCGGTAAACAAACATGTCCCTTCCTGGTGCATCACCTGACATGGACACACCTGCTACCTTTATCACAAGGGCTTGATCTGGGCTTAGTGCCTACAAAAAATAACAAACAAAGATAACAAATATTAATAATAATGAAATAGTCAAAGTAATGAAATGGCTCCTACACATACCATTTACCTTCCTTTTTAATATTTGACCTTGATGTCTTAGGCTTGGACCCGCCTACCCATGCTGCACTGGGAGACGCTAGTGAGGTTGAGTTTCAAGACCTCCATGACTTGAGGGACGGTCAGGGCTTGGACGGTCCACCGAGTGGGGACGGACCCGCCGAACCCTCTGATGGGCAACCACTTCGCTCAAGCTCCAGCACAACTGCAAGCTCAAGTCCCAGCACAGTCATCCAGGGAGTCAACCAAGTGTGTGATCTGTCTAGTTTGGAAATTGTATTTTTCTTTTCTTTACTTTTGTAGAAACTATATGGCTCGTATTTTGATGACTAATCAGGACAGGGCTTTAGTGAGTTACTTATTGTTTTTGTAGATGCAACTTTTAACATGAGCGGTCAATTTTTAAAGAATGAATATGGCCAAACGAGTAATACAGAATTGATCTCAACTGTATTAAAATGAAGGGTAGTGGAACAAATATTTAATAATTCCCACTAATCTGTGTCCTCATTTTTCCAGGAGCAGGGGGAAGCACCTGAAATTGAAGCACCAGCAGGTGCCGCTTTACAGAACCCTGTCTCCGGTTTGAGCAGTCAGCCATTCCTCAGACCTCAGACGGTTGATGCCGGCCTGACGGACCAAGCCAACAAAAAGCAAGAGTATGACAACCCATACTTTGAGCCTCAGTATGGCTTTCCCTCTGAGGATGACCCTGATGCAGAAGAGCAAGTGGAGTCATACACCCCTCGATTCAACCAGAACCTCAATGGCAACAAGTGTGTTAAACTTGTTCATCGCTTGAATGAATGTGTTATCATCATTCAAATGGGCTCTCTGACCAACCATGCAATGTCAAAACCCAGCATGTTGAAATTACGCTCCATTCATGGTGGTCTTGAATCTGTGGTGGTGTGATGTTGTGATATGGTGTGAATGCTTTCCCATAATGTATGGATACGTATGTTCGGGTGTCTATGACGCACGGTAACATTTTTTGGTCATTTCTTCAGGGCGCAGCGTCCTTTACGTCCCTGCAGCCTGAGGCTCCCTGGAGAGTCGGATGGGGAGGGAGACTCCCGCAACAGCTCGCCAAACTCCACCATTTCCAACAACAGCAATGATGGATTTGGAGGACTCATGTCCTTTGCCAGTAAGAATATTTGAATTTCATTTGGTTTCTTTTCAGCGAAGTACAGCTTGTAAAACATGGAAAGTGGGCGGATTTCTGATTTACCAGAACCAGTAGCACTTGTCAGACCCAGTTCAGCCATTCTTAAAGTCCTAGTGAAACAGAAGTTAGTCTTTAGCTTCTGTACTGTGACATATTTCCCAGTGAAACAGAATATTTCAGTGGTGTACAGTTACAAGAAGGCTTTAAATAAAATCCTTTGCATTTGATTAGGAAGCTAAAAAGTAGGCGGGCTTAGTGTTTAGCTTGATACGGAGCTACAGAGCGGAGGACTATTGGCTCCACACACACACAACTCTCTCACCTGTTGTTAGATCAGGAGGAGGATGAGGGAGAGATGAAAGGGAAACTTTGCAGATTTACAACCAGCTCTGTGTCACTCATCTGCAGTTCATCATGTCGCCCGACCTCCCTCCATGCTGCCAGCGCAGAGCTCCCCACTCACCCCCGGCAAAAGTCTGCCGTTCGTTTCGCGTCATCCGGACATTCATCTGCATGTACTGCCCACACTGCAGTGACACAGAGTTGGTTGAAAATCTGCAAAGTTTCACTTGAATGAATTAGACCTCAGCCACATTGTTTCGGTAATGAAAACAAAGTTTTGCCCACTGATATCCAAACACACATCTGTTCCTGCCTCTCCATATTGCTCTGTTTGCTATGATCCACAAATGGTGATAGTCACCCAAAGTCTCATTTGATTGGACAAACTTTTGTAAACGCCCTCGAGTACAGGATGAGTCATTAAACAATTAAAACCGTTTTACAGGAAAAGAAAAGACAGAGATTCAATGGGAATTTTGATGTAAAAATACTCCGATACTGACTTTTTCTTTTACATATATTTGGTATATGACAAGAAATAAATGAACAATTAACACAGGGACACAGGTTTAAAACTGGGAAAATGTATTTTTTCATTTCACTGGGTCTTCAAAGACCTAACATCCAGCTTAAGCTTGAACACACCCCTTCACTCAAAAAATACATTTAAATCCAGAGTGTACAGTGGGTGTAGTTGCCTACATGAGAGTGAACATGTAGTTGCCTTATCATACAATTTTTTCTGTGCTTCTGACAACGCTCTCACCACTCTTATAGGTTTGTTTACGGCCGCTGTAGGCAGCTGTTTTCAGCAAAGAAAAGCTCTATAAATTAACCAGTGTGCAATACCTGCCCAGCACCAAACTGCTGACGGACAAACTTCTAGCTGGTGAACATAGTGGAGCATTTAGCAGCTAAAGAGCCAGATATTTCCCTCAGGAGTTAGTGGAGATCCAAAACAGCTGAAAGGAGAGAAAATGTTGCACTTAAATTCATCAGGTGACCAGAAACACGACTCTGAATGCTGATGTTGTTCTGAATGTGTAAAAAGTAGGGCTCCTTTTTAAAGCTAGAGTGAAGATACTGGCACTTTATGAAACTAGAAAAACCAAAAGAATCCATTGGTACCAACCATGTCACAGGAGGCTAAATAACGCTGTAAAGTTATGCCAACTTTGGTAAGGAAAAACTGTCATGGCCATTTTCAGAGGGGTCCCTTGACCTCTGACCTCCAGATATGTGAATGTAAATGGGTTCTATGGGTACCCACGAGTCTCCCCTTTACAGACATGCTCACTTTATGATAATCACATGCAGTTTTGGGGCAAGTCATAGTCAAGTCAGCACACTGACACACTGACAGCTGTTGTTGCCTGTTGGGCTGCAGTTTGCCATGTTATAATTTTAGCATATTTTTTTATGCTAAATGCAGTACCTGTGAGGGTTTCTGGACAATATTTGTCATAGTTTTGTGTTAATTGATTTCAAATAATAAATATATACATACATTTGCATAAAGCAAGATCTTTGTCCACTCCCATGTTGATAAGAGTATTAAATACTTGACAAATCTCCCTTTTTAAGGTACTTTTTTTTAAAAGATAGCAGCATATAGCACAGAAAACGTGCAATTAATTTGCGATTAAGTGCAATTAAATATGGACAATCATGTGATTAATCAAGATTAAATATTTTAATTGATTTGCAGTCCTAGTAAAAAAAGCAACTGTATGGTCAGGTTTAAGATGGGTTACATTAATAGATTTGTTTCACATGAAGTCTTCTATTATGACGACTGAGTTTGAGTCTGTTTTTATTGTAGATACGGCCATTTACATATTTACTATTGGCTGGGTCAGTTGCCTCTTGTTATCAAAGGTTGCTTTATCACTGTTATTATGACAGTAAACATCTGCTTCTCCAATATTTATGTGAAGGGTGAATAATGTTAATGACAAGAGCTTTGGTTTTGCATGATCATTTGAATTTTCTTGCTGTTTTCTGATTATATTATTATCACTCCCACTACAGGCAATCTTTACAAGAACCACGGCACCAGTTTCAGTCTGTCCAATCTTGCTCTTCCCAACAAGGCCGCGAGGGAGAAAACGCCTTTCCCCAGTTTAAAAGGTAGGACGACACCACTAACCTGACCACTTTCACATCTGTTCAAGTTCCTCATGAAATTGGTGTTTCTGTCATCTTCTTGTCTGTCCCAGTTGTTCAGTGTGTTTTCAAGGGTAATAAGAACCATCATAATACAATGTTTAGTTTAGGTCATACAGGTACAGTAGGGAGAGTTGACAAAGCTAAAGAATACGAGTCACTAAAAATACATTTATTGTCATTATCGTCAACATTTGTGTTTTTATGACCCACTCATTTAATTTATTTTTTCATCTCTGGCTTCATGTTTTCAGGCTTTTAATGCTTTTTTATCATACTAATTTAGATTACACATTAATATGATTTGAATCCGCTTATTTAATGTAATATACTACTCTATAATTAAAATAATAATAATTTACAATTCCTTACTGGTCGTAGATACGTTTATGGCCAGCATAAAAAAAGTAAACCATAACTAATGTACACTTGTCTAAACAGAAAGTATTTTCTCAGTATTTTTTGGAGTGGATTTTAGTATTCTTATTTAATTAATTTATTGTTTGTCCTTCTCTGTCTTTTTGTTTTCATTTCTTTTTTTAAATTACTTTTTTTGGGGGTAAAAGAATATTTCAATTTTGATATTGAGGAGGAAATGGATCAAGCAGGTTTGTAGATCTGTTTTTATAGCCTGACTTTCTTCCCGCTGTATTGCCAAACGGATATATGGCACTATTTTATTGGAGAATATTGAGGATATGTCAAAAAAGTTTTTCTCTCAAGATTAACAGGAAAATCCACTCAGAAACAGACTTGTTGTTTTGCCTCAGTTTGTTCTTCATTTGGCAGTTTTTGTCATTAATTTGCCTTTTTTTCCCTTTCCTACTATACCATTATTTGATAGTGTAGAATGTGTTGCAATTAAACATGTTTGGAGTATTTCATACAGACATCGGTACAAATTTGTGCCCCGGTAGCGAGACATTATACCTAGCCCTAACAAAACAAACTAAACTAAACAAAAAAAAACTAAGTATATAAAAACTGAAACTTTCTGAAAAACTGAAACTAAACTAAAATAAGCAAATGCACTCTGAAAACTAAAATAAAGTCAAAACTAAAATAGAATTAAAAACTAATTGAAAATTCCAAACTACTAACTATTATTGTTTGGAAGCAGATAAATGTGGCAAAAGCAGGTCTTTTTTCCATACAAACAGAGAAAGAGTGAGCAATCCAAACCAACTGTGGGATATATGGTTTTAATGAGGACTCAGATGTTGATATCAGATAAACTGCAGTTACGCATGAATGGAAACCTAAACATACAGTAATAAAAAGTTATCCAGCTGTAGCTGATACTCAAATTCAGCTATTTATTAAAGAATTATGCAGACATATCTGTCATGCTTTGCTAAAGTTACAGGGAGTAATATTGAAATACTAAATAATAGCTAGTTTAATAACGATATTCCAAAGTTTAAGAGGGTAATGAGAAGTCTGTTTGGGCTGGATTTTCACTGTAACTGAGAGAAAAAACAGGTGAAGCATGTTAATCTAACTCAATAGCTCCACTCCACGTGGAATAGCTGCCATAGAAAATGTTCTGTTCCTTTTGAATATGATGTGTTTTGTCTTTGTCGTTCAGATGACCCTGACAGCCCGGGTATGTTATGTCTGGTGTGATAGTTTGTTTTAGCCCCCTGACTAGGCATCTCTTTATCCTTGAAGTGACCTATACCTATCTTACACCCTGTTTCTCATCATAGGCCTAAGATAGAAGATACACCTTTTAATGTCATTCATGTCTATCCATCCTTCCCCTCTGTTCCTTTGCCATTCCGCTCTGTGTGACTGGTGGGAGTCGATTTGATGCGTCGTAATGCACACATTTATAGTGATTTCTTCTGTGACTACAAACTGTTAGTGGTGTGGCATCTGCACATCCTCATACGACAAGAAGGACATTTAGTCCTTTTCAAAGGACGGGTCCATCTACGTTCTGTTCCGTTTTGTTCAAATGGAAACGCCCACTCAGTTGTTGCAAAAATCAGTGATGTAGTTTACCAAAGTAAGCTAATCGAAGCTAATCAGTAAGGTTATAAATAATGTGAACGCTAGAACTAGCTGAGTCAAAGTTAGCTGTGCAAGGTTTGGAAATAACCTAAAGGGTTATTTTGGATATTTTGAAGTGGGTTTGTATGTATGCTCCCGCGTTCTGCGAGGTACAATTACTACTTTTGTGAATGTAGTCTGGTGGCTTTGAAGAGAGCGATATAATGGCTTCAGTTCCCCGTCGGAAAAGGCTTTCTGACCGCGAGGTAAAAAATCAGTTTACGTGTACGCTATATTTAGAATATTTTCACCTTTTTACCTTGCGATCAGACAGCTCTTTTCGACGGGGAACTGAAGCCGTTATATCTTTCCCTTCAAAGCTGCTAGACCAGACTCCATTAACAAAAACATTCATTTTACATTGCAGAACACGGGAGTTGCTGGTAGTACATTGCTTAGCTTCCATGCTGGTACTCCTATCTGCTTCTCCAAACTGGGAGCATGCCGACTGCCATCTAAGTTACTAAGTTACTGTATCTTAATCCACTGACCATGAGGATGTATATACTGTATATTGTATACAGTATGTAGCAGCGTCATCATGCAGAAACCTACATCAGGTCATACGGGAAAAAGATTTTAGAAGGGCTTGGGGAAAAAAGCATTTTGACACTAAAACATACTTTGACCAAAATGTGAAAGTTTGGATTTGAATACAACAGGAACACCACTGTGAAGCTACAGATTGATATAAAAACCTAGAAAACAAAACAAAAATAATGGACCCGCCCTTTAAAATGCATTAATGTTTCGATATAGTTACATTTACATGTATTTCATTGAATGACGTTCACAGAAAGATCTGTTCTCAGTGAATGGTGTTTATTTCCCAACTGCTGCTTCCCGACTCTCATGTGTGTTTAATCCTTGCTTGCTTGTGTGGTGGCTCCTATTGTTGAGTGTTTCCTTCCCTTTTTGAGGTCAGTCACTATTTTAAGAAAATCTCAGGTTTTCTAATGAAGTATATTTTACTGTGTATCATGATTATCCTTTGTGTTTTTCTGTTCAAAACAAGATTCCTGCCTTACATCATACACAAATTCTAAAGAAATCACTCCATCCATTGCTCTAGATTTACATTTTCATTGTTGAACTGGACTGTTCACCATTATTCACATGGCCCAGGCCACTGATGTGTAAAGTATGAACGATACACAGCTCCTACTTGGTACTGTAAATGTTGAATGTGTTGGCATTAGTCATCGAACACTTTCAGGCTTGATACCATCATCAGTACATGTTGTCTTTTTCTCTTTTCTGTCTACCCCTGTCTCTTTTACTTTTACTTATTTTCTTTGTTTTGGCACCATGTTGAGTGTGCATGTCTGTTGTGTTATGGGTTGATGTTCAGACTGGTTGTGTCTGGGCCGGTGTCCCTCTCTCTGTCCACCTTTTTCGCGGCACTAATTCTGGGTTTTGTGTGCAGTATTTGGGCTAAATTCTCTAATGGAGATAATTACAGAGGCCGGCCCGGGGAGCGGAGAAGGTGGGTTCTGCCCTTTAATCGAGTGAGCTGCATGCTTCTCCAAGCCAGTCAACTACATCTCCCAGCATCCCCCTCTTGTCTATCCTCATTTCAGTCACCGTGTGTGTCATCAAAGATCCAGTGGAGCATTGAGTCTGTTGTTACCACGCCGCCATTCATAGTGACTGTTCCCCTTCCACTGACTAACTGTTATTTCACTCACAGTATGTTTAACTTTATTTATTATCACAAGAGAGTTTCAAAGGACCTATGAGAAAAAATATACCTAGATCTAACATCAGCAATCACAGGAAAAATGAAACAATACACTTTGCAACAAATAACCACAGGGAACCCAATGAAGCACAGGACAGAGAACAGGATGTTGGAGATACAGAATAAGAACAGAATACACTAAGCTAATCTACCAGCATGCATTGTTTCTCTTTGTTTTCTTGTCCTTTATGCTCCCACAGAGTACAAATGGGGTTGGGCCCAATCATTGTGCTGTACACAATGAGCAGTGACTGCAGTAACATTATGCAAATTTTAAAGCTAACTGGTGAAAATCTTTTTTTTTTCTTATCTGGCTTTTACCAGGCTTGTCTAGATGTTTGTCATGAAAACTACAACCTGGTAGTTAAGTTATGGTTGTGCCAACATTACAGTAAACACTCCAGACTTCATAGATAAGGCCCGATGTTGCAGAGCATTGTTTGTGTTTCCTGGGAGCTGTCAGGTGGGGTTGGGGGGAACTGAGGCTGTCACTGTTTGACAGAGCTATCTCAAGAGGCTCTGGGTAGTTGTTTATATAATTACAACAGTACCTACTGAAACATAATTAGTGTGTCAGAAGCAGTGGACAGTATAATATTTCAAAAATAGATTGAACAGTGTTCTTAATTAAAGTAAATTACTCAGGCTGTCAGTCATTTAAAATATTTAATCGCGATTAACAAAATGGGAGTGGGCAAATATTGTCCAGAAACCCTCACAGGTACCGCATTTAGCATAAAAAATATGCTCAAATCATAACATGTTAAACTGCAGCCCAACAGGCAACAACAGCTGTCAGTGTGTCAGTGTGCTGACTTGACTATGACTTGCCCCAAACTGCATGTGATTATCACAAAGTGGACATGTCTGTAAAGGGGAGACTCGTGGGTACCCAGAGAACCCATTTTCATTCACATATCTTGAGGTCAGAGGTCAAGGGACCCCTTTGAAAATGGCCATGACAGTTTTTCCTCGCCAAAATTTAGCGTACATTTGGAGCGTTATTTAGCCTCCTTCCCGACAAGCTACTATATCGATTCCCTAGGTTTTCTCATTTCATATGATGCCAGTAGCTTTAAAACTGAGCCCGCTACAACCTCCAAAAGATCGTTAAAGAATTTAGTGGCATTAAAACGAATTTGAATTATCACGTTAACCTGGACAGCCCTATGAATTACATATTTTCAATTTCTGGTGTTATTTGTCTTTTGTAAAACATTACAAAAGCCTTCACTTATAATGAGGGGGTTTGTCCGTGGAAGTGAATTTTGTCTCTAGTGGTGTCATATTCACAAGGCAGATTTTACATCCTACTGTTAGATAGATAGATCAATAGATAACTTAATAAATCTAGATAGGGGAAACTAGCCAGACGGCTCACAGCAGACAATGAAAGACATAATGCAACAACAATAACAACACACAGTCACATATTCTATGTTATGCGTGATGTTGCGCTATAAGTCATTGTTTGTGATGACAGCACCCGTTTTTCCTCTACATCGGTTCATCTGCAGCGCTGCCATTGTCTTTTAATGAATGGTCACAATCCTTTCATGAAATCTTAAATCAATTCATAAAGTAGGCCATCCTAGATAGAAAACTTACATTATTACAGTTAATTTACAGATACTTTCTTCCTGAAGGCTTTTCAGGTTTTTCTTTCTTTGTATGTGCAGGTTTCCAATTAGGTTTGTGATTCAGTGGTTTCCTGTCCGTCAAGTTGACCAAATAGTTTTCAGTTGTGTCTGTTCCAGAGAATGTGTGCAGAGCTGATGACACTCAATAACAGAAATGTGTAGGTTTTAGCCCAGAAGAGACCTTAGGTATGGGTGTATCTGGTGTCACAGGCCATACTACATGAAGACGGGGAAATTACATAAATTCATTTTCAATGGGATAAAAAAAATCTGAAGGGCACATGTAATGTTCGAATTCCCAAGGATAATTGCTGATAAGTGATATTTCTTACGTATTTTACGTATTTATTAGGGCTGTCAAAGTTAATGCGATAGAAACACGTTGATGCAAAAAATGCAAATTCATTTTAACGCCACTAATTTCTTACTTGCGATTTTTAGGCTGTAGGGGGCAAAGGAGGCTAAATAACGCTCCAAACTTCCGCTAAATTTTGGCGAGGAAAAACTGACATGGCTATTTTCAAAGGGGTCCCTTGACCTTAAGATATATAAATTAAAATTTGTTCTATGGGTACCCACGAGTCTCCCCTGTACAGACATGCCCACTTTATGATAATCGCATGCAGTTTGGGGCAAGTCACTGACACACTGACAGCTGTTGTTGCCTGTTGGGCTGCAGTTTACCATGTTATGATTTGAGTACATTTTTTATGCTAAATGCAGTACCTGTGAGGGTTTCTGGACAACATTTGTCATTGTTTTATGTTATTAATTGATTTCCAATAATAAATATAGATTTGCATAATGCAGCATATTGGTCCGCTCCCATGTTGGTAAGGGTATTACATTCTTGAAAAATCTCCCTTTTAAGGTACATTTTGAACAGATGTTCATGAATGTGTTATTAATCTGTGATTAATTGCGATGAAATATTTTAATCTATTGACAGCCAGCCCTAGTATTTTTTTATTTATATGAATGGCTGCGTTTAATTTGATTCAGACACTTGAGTGACTGTCAGATGGATTTATTATTATAATTTTCAACCTGGCTGGGTCAAGTCAGGCCTAAAATCTGGCTGATGTTGATACTAGAGTGACACTTTGTATGCTGGTGATCTAACTTTGTTTGCAAGCTGACCTGTTTGTGCGGTTGCATTTAAGTTTTTGCTGGCCCAGGCCCAGACTTCACTACCATCTCTCCCTTGTTACTTGTGTCGACAAATCATTTGCCCCCTAAAGTCAAGGACTATTTAAAAAAGGCTGCAGCCTCAAATTATCCTCCATTAATAAACCTCCGGGCTCATCTAGCCACAGTTAAAAGCTGCAGTTAAAAGCTGCAGGCCTTCCCGCAAAGAATATTAATGAAAACCTTCAGACTCCAGTGGAGCTACTACTGTTTGTTACCGACAAACTTTTTCATTTAGCCTAAGATATGTCTGGCCACATTCATAGTGGACAGAATCCATAACCGTCTTCCTGCATTAATGTTTACTCATAAAGAGCCTTTGGGTTTCAAGTGCTGCTTCTATTGCACTCACTTTATGATTTATTCTCAAACAGCTATGCTTTATTGGTTTTCAAACAAAAACCTGCTGAAACATTCTGCTTGTGCAATCAAAGCATCGGTATTGGGAATAAAAACTAATTTCTTGTCCCCATGACACTCCAGCAGCAATAATAAACAATAGATCCCCGCTGTCACATAAACCAGCCTGTAATGACAGATGTCGGATCAGAAAAGCTTTCTGTCCTCTGCTCCTCCCTCATACATTCATGCTGTAGAAACTGAATCAGCAAGTAACTAAATGGTCAAAGTGTGAGTTCATCTTACCCTTAGATTTTTCTTTATATTTGTTTTTTTTTGTGCAGCTCAGGACAGACTAGTGAGGGGCAGTAGAGCTGTAGGTTACTGTGCTCAGATTACCTGGATTTTTCAGCCACCTACAGACAAAGTTCAGTACTTAAAACATGCTACATTTGTATAAGATCTTTGGTTGCAAAAATATTGTGATGATGGTACACATCCTTTATGTATTGTTTTACATGTTCCCTTGAACTTTGACTCAACCTAAACCCGATTTAGGTCTGACCATTTGAGTTCCAGCCTGGTCAGACTCTTAATTTCTCTGTTTGATCAGGTTGGATTTTATTTCATCAACACATCAATCATTTCGTGAACCAATGCGCCGTGCCAACAAGTGCAAAGGGACTTGAGTAGACACTGTACAGATATGTTTCTGTCAGGGTCGTTTGACGTGCAGTCTGAGGGGGCTCATGAAGCCTGATTAACTGCTTTAACGATCAACAATCTGTCTGGATTTCTGGCATGTCAGAGATTTTTGTCGGCTGTTTTGCTGTTTGAGTTGTTCCGCGGTCTTATTTCCCACATGACTGCTAACTGTAGTGAACTTGTTTTGATATCACTGGTTTAGTATTTCTCACGTGATGTGTGATATATCTGTGATATAAAACTGAACTTCATTGCAGAACAGTCACCATATTGTCTGCATCTTCCAGCTGACTGCGGATTCATATTTGTCTTTTGTGGCCGGAGGCATTGCACCACGTTTCCACATAGCTCTTTATACAAGTCCACAGGCAGTTCGCAGTTCATTCATTCCTATGAGAACCTCTGTGATCTCCGATGTGTTTGCAAAACAAGTCCCTCCTTATTTTTTGGTCCGTAATTTGCCTTGAGTACGTTGAAAAATGTTTAACTTTTGCACCAGATAACATAACACACAGACCGTATTGACTGTGTGCCACAAGAAGTGGAATTATTAATAATAATGATTTATTGATGAATGTAATACAGCTCTATTTATATACTTATACGTTTTTTGCGGCATATCTAGCAGTTTTGTGAAATATTGTGTTAGCCGTATGTACCACTACGCTCGCACTCTATATGTTACACAGCTAGCATGCTACCAATGTTAGCTAAATATGCCGTCAAACTTTTCACTTTGGAAAAAAATGATAAATGTCAAAATTAACTTAACTCCTATATCTGCAGTGGCATTTCTATCCATCCATAAGGAGATGCATATCTTTGCATTGAACACTAGGGGGCGTAATCTGAATACTATATGGATGTATGGACACAAAACAAATTTGGACTGAAGGATGAACTGATTACATTTTGGTGGTTAAAGGTCACTGTGACCTCAAAAAACATGTTTTTGGCCTTACCTCAAGAATTCATGTGCCAATTATGACACTTTTACACAAATGTCTAATAGGATAAAATTATGAAGTGATGAGGTTTTGGACAGACATGGATGTAAATTGCAACTTGTTTGGTTAGTGGAGGCATACAACCACAAAGCGGTAATTCTAGTTTCTTCTCACTCCATAATTCTGCCTTTCTCTGTTTTTATCAACATCGTTGAGGACATGGCTGTCTTGCTTGAATAAACTTTATTGGAATTGTCAATGGACAAATCCAACCGGGGGCTCTGTGTTTACACTCAGTGGGTGCACCCACATCGTGGCCGGTCAATTGATCCGTACAATGTGAGTCATAAAAGCCGCAGGTTCTGGCTGTGCAGAAAGGCAGATTAAAACGTGTAGTGTGAGTCAACACCACGTACATGATTAATAAAAACACACAGTGTCTGCCCAGCTTTAAATAGAGTGAAAAAAAAGAATTCTCATCAGGGGAATTTATTATGTCCTGAAACGTAGGGACATCTTTGAGGTCATTAATAGCAGTGTGAAAAATCGACGGCGTCTCTAAGGTATAAAAAAACAAGAGACTTCTGCAAGGAGATATGACGCTCATTAATGAGCAGCTTCATTAAATGCTGCAGTGGTTTGGACTCCTGTCTGGGTCAAGTCTCATATGTATTCATTTGAGTCAATTGAGAGAATGATTATGATTATTAATGATTATATTATAATAATGCTAAAATAAAATGATTGACCCAACCCTGACAACTCGCAGATACCAAGCATCCCACAGCAGTCCAGTAGTGTATAAAAATGAGTTGTGACATTGTAGTGTAGCTCATTTCCCCTTGCCTTTCACTCATCTCTTTCTTTTCTTTCATGCATGATATCACTGATGTAGTTGCTGTCCAAACTATCCCCCGTCTGACCTCACATCTCTATGCTGCTAATGTGTGATGCCACCACCAAGAGCACCATTTGGACTCCTGTGTGTGTGTAGTGTGTGTGTGTGTGTGTGTGCGTGTGCGCGCACCATGTCCCTGTTTGATTTGTCCTTCACCTCTCTTGTTGTAATAATAGACTCTAGCAGCTCCAGTAATGTTTCTGTTCAGCAGTAGATAACCTTCAGTAGATTCCAGGTGTGTCTGTCCTCTTCACACAGTGATGTCAACTGCTTTCTTTTCTATTTGATGTATTAGCCTTAAAAAAAGAGTAGTTTGAGAGTTGATTCCTGTCCTGGTTTACAGTTCCTGGTGAGCAAATGCCTTTGTGTGTGTCCAGTTCTCTTCTACTGAGTCCTCTTCTGTCTAGTGACCTAGTAGTTTGCAGTTTTGTTATTTTGATTATCTTAGTCTGTGGTGTTCAGAAAGTCTCATTGTTTTGGTTCTTGTTCCAGGCGCTCGTGCACCTCGAGCACTTGTGGACCAGAAGTCTTCAGTCATCAAGCACAGTCCAACAGTGAAGAGAGAATCTCCCTCTCCTCAGGGCAGAGTCAACAACACCAGGTAATGACTTCTTTCGAATGTACAACTTCTGTTTTACAGCATGAACGATTAGAGCATATTGTGATAACATAATATTTAATTTAATCGTGCTACTGTGTTTGTTTTGATTCAGTGAGAACCAGCAGTTCTTGAAGGAGGTGGTGCAGAGCGTTCTGGATGGTCAGGGAGTCGGCTGGCTCAACATGAAAAAAGTGCGCCGCCTGTTGGAGAACGAGCAGCTTCGTGTCTTTGTGCTGAGTAAGCTTAACCGAGCCATCCAGTCGGAGGAAGACGCCCGACAGGAGATCATACGCGATGTGGTGAGGCTCTTGTTTTTTCCTCCCCACTGTAAACCGATGTGCCAGGAAATACATGATACAAACAACAAGGCCAGACGAATAAAACATTTGGACCAGTATGCATTTTTAATTCTTTATTGGAAGTAGCATGTTTTTTTTTCTCCACATACGGGTCTTTGTTTAGAAAATTTTATTTAATTGTCAGGGCTACAACTAACACTTATTTTCATTATTGAATGTTGCTGCTGATTAATCATTTTATCTATAAAATGTCAGAAAATAGTGAAATAATACCCGTTATACCAATTTAACAGTCCAAAAGCCAAAGATGGTCATTTTACAATCATATACTGTATGACAAAGCAAAGCATCAAATCCTCACATTTGAGATGCTGGACCCAGCAATTGTTTGGCTTTTTTATTTGAAAAATGACTAAAACAATTAATCGATTATCAAAATAGTTGCCCGTAGTTCACTTTGAATGTACATAAAGTGACGTTTTGCAGCTATGGGTTACTCGATAATTAATGTTAAAGGGATAGTTGCGGTATTTTGAAGTGAGCTTGTGTAAGGTACTTATCCATAGTCAGCGTATTACCTACAGTTGATGAGGGTCGGCACGCCCCCACTTTGGAGAAACAGAAAGGAGTACCAGCATGGGAGCAAACTAATGTACTGCTGTGGACAGGCGCAGCAGCAAAACATATTTTAGACATCAAGAAGAAAGGCCCAACTAAAAAGACTATATCCCTTTAAGTGTACGCTATATTTAGAATTTTTTTCGCCGGTTTACCTTGCTGTCAGACAGCCACCAGACTCCATTGAAAATACCTGCAATTTGACCTCGCAGAAGGAGTTGCTGGTCTACCGTTGGTCTACTGCTATTGTGTGACTTTGGTGAATCTAAAATAACCAAAGTCACACAACAACACAAACATACCAACTGATCAAAGCAGGGGTAGACCAGCAACTCCCATGTAAAGAGAGGAATAATTACTGTTCTTTTAAATGGAGTCAGGTTGCTTTGGCGAGCGCATAGATAAAAGCTTCAGTTCCCCTGAAACATAGACTGTTGAAACTCCTGTCTGCCTCCCCAAATTGGATCATCTGCTGTTGGTAATACACTGACTATGGAGATATGTACCTCATACAACCCCACTTCAAAACACCCAAACTATCCCTTTAACAACACTCTGTTGGTCACAGTCAAGTGCACTTGCTGCAAACTTGCACCATAACATTGACTTAAAAGCTAATTCAAGAAAATGTCAATCACAAATGTTGTTGTTGAAATCATTATAAACCTTGTTACTTTGTTTTATTTGCAGGAGGTAAGCAGAAAGGTGTACAAAGGCATGCTGGACATCTTGAAGTGCACAGTTTCCAGTCTGGAGCACTCCTACACCAACGCAGGCCTCGGAGGAATGGCCAGTGTCTTCAGCTTACTGGAAATAGCACGCACACATTATCAAACCAAAGGTATGTCCCGTACACAGGTTGGCACAGGAGTGCATTCATATCATCCTGGTTTGTGTGATTTTCTATAAAGTAGATCTTAAAAACTTTTAAGACTTTTTGTGCTTAAAAGCATAATAGCAGCGAGCCTGTGCTACTAACACTTGTCCATGTCTAAATTAAGCTTTAAGCTGCATGCTACTTTGATGTTAATTCACTAAAACATTAACTAATTGTAAAGTTTAGATCTCATCAATGTTTTTCCTTCTTTGTCTAATACTGCTAATCCGCTCCCAGTTTAAACTTCCACATATTTTCTTTTTTTCTTTAATCTTGATGAATTCTGTCTTTGGCCTCTTCATTTTGATAACTTGGTAGACCCAGAAAAACGCAAGCGAAGCCCCACAGACAGTGCTGGCAGCCCGGGGAGTAAAGAGAGTCCTTCTGGTCGTATGGAGACCGCCAGACCTCAGGGCCTCCTGAATGTTCCTCACCTGCAGCTGCCGCACCACCACACAACGGGCAAAGGAGCCCGCCATTTTGATACCCGGAGTCTGAACGAGGAGAACTTTATTGCCTCGATTGGTGTGTACACCACCCCAGCCCCGGTTGCATGTGCACTGTGAGATCCCCTACCCCCCGTCCCCTACAAGCTCATCAACCTAAATACCAGTCTCTCCTCCCCACCCCCCTCCTCCAACCGTTTCAAAGAAAGTTCCCTCCACTTGTCCCCGACAGATTCTTACAGGTGTTATGATATTCCACACACTTTGACCTGAAATACTGGAGATAATCACTGCAGTAGGCTTTGCAAAAAAGAAAAAGTACAAAAAATGTATTTAAAATGAGAATCTAAATTCAGAATTTGGCCCTGGTTAAAATCTATGAAGTAGGCTTGAAAAGTCTGTGGAATATTTCCCTGTGTGCCAGCCTGGACTGCGTGTCTTTGTCTCCCTTTCCTTAAACATCTGTGCCCCTGTTTGCCTCCTCTCTGGACTTCTGTTGTGAGCCTCTTAGCACCTTCAATGCATGTGTTTGTTTTGATCTTCCAATACCTAAATCTGCAGTAGCGGACGAGGGAAACCAGAGGTATGTGCATCGATAAAATCGGTGCTCGTCTGTGCCTTTACTGCAGGTTTCGTGCTGTAGAAAATGGCAGCTCCCTTTGCTCTCAGCATGGAGGGTGGAAGCAACACTCCCCAGTAAACAGTCCCAGTAAAGAGACAAATTTTCTATTGGTCGCTAAAGACCCAACTGACTTAGAAAATCCTTAATAATCTAAGAATCATCCTGGGTCTGTATACGGGGGACACTTTGAGTCAACCACCCTGACTCCTCTCCTACCCGCACCCCTTCTCTTCCTGTTAGAAGTTGCACCTTCAATTCTACAGTTTGCTGTGAGACTTGCATCCCGGCTTCTGCAACTGCTCCATTTCACCTGCTGGCTGGTCGGCCTCTCAACTCCCATCCCACGCTCTTTTCCGAATCAAACCTCTCTCTCGCTTTCTCACCCTTTGCTCTGGAGAGCCAGACAAATGCAGTCGGTGGCCTGCGATCAGAGCCAAAGCTCATTCTGATGCCACTGTGTGGCTCTCCAGGACTTTGGGCCGGGAGCTCTGGGTGTGTTGTAATGTTACCTTAGTAGCTGTTACGCACAGTGGATCCAACTTGACAACAAAATACTTCTTTTGATTTTGTCCAAAGCACAGCTACATGCAAACATTACAAAACACCTTCATTCAACAATGACAGTTTCTCAATGCTTAATTTGTTTTTGTTTTGATTTTAATGCTCATCCACCATACATGCCTTTTCAACCAGCTCTCTGACTCTCTCTCTGTCTTTCTCTCCTTGCTTGCAATGCATCTTGGGTAGAATTGTGGAGCAAGCACCAGGATAAGCAAAAAGCTATGGAAAAACCACAGAGTAAGAGACTTTTCACACACGAAAAAAAAGAATAAAAAGGATTGGGGTGTTCAGCTGTTGACCTTTTTCCACCCCCCTTCTCTCCACCTTTTCAAACTCACCAGTGTCTTTATACATGAATAAACAAAGAGGGGTGCTCGTAATAAGAATTTCTGAATGGATAACGGAACAAAATATAAGCCAAAGAGTCTCGATGTGAGATTATAAGATCAAGATTGGATTCAGTTTTTACTACAAATGAGATGTGAATCGGGGTGATTTCAGCTGAGAAAGAGAATACATTTTTCAAAGTGGAGATACAGATGTTCTAGTTTTGACACTGGATTTCCTATATGCAGTATATTTGGTAACCTTTTAGTGGTATCACATTTGCTTTATATGACAACAAGGGGTCTCAGAATTTCTCAGAGATATAGCACTGTGAGAAATTAAGCCCTTGTTTTAGTTTCAAAAATATATTTCATGTTTTGTTTAATCAAGACCTGAGATGGCAGCTTGGTCTTGGTATGTTTTTTCCCTTGTGCATGGCAGTTTATCTTCCAGAAGGCATTACTACAATATGTGTTAGTTTTACTATAATACAATATGCAATGGCCTCAGCCTTGTTAACCTAATAGATGTAACTCACAAGGTGGGATGCAGAACATACTGTAGAAGCCAACACGTGTGGGAATGACGTTTTTTCTCACTGCCAACTGTTTAGGCAGGCACATTATTTAATTCTATACATTTAATATAAAATCAAATGATTACTGATGTGGATTTTAGGGTCCTTGACATAAAAAAAATCTGGGAATTATATGCTATAGTCACTGGCTTAAAGGCACAATGAGTAGGTTTGTCAGTTGCCGTTCAAAGTTGGCCCCTCCGCCCCGGCTCAACTCGGGTTACGGTGCACGCCACTGGATGAAAGTCAACCTAAACCTCTGCTTCTTTTTTTTTCGCGCCATTTTTTTCCCGCCATTTTCTTAGCTTCCTCTTGAATGTGTGCTTCGGGATGAGCACAATATATCAATATTGTGATATGAGACTAGATATTGTCTTAAATTTGATATCATAATATCGTAATATGGCATAAGTGTTGTCTTCTCCTGGTTTTAAAGGCTGCATCACAGTAAAGTGATGTAATTTTCTGAACTTACCAGATTGTTTTAGCTGTTCTATTATTTGCCTTAAGGCCCACCAACCCGACATCAGGGAACTAGCAGCAATGAAAGACCGTTGCGTCGCCTTACGCTGTTGTTTTGGCCAAAAAGTTGCTCTCCAACACACCACAAAGAATACAGTCAACGGCCAACTACTACGTACGTTCTCCGCCTGCGAGTGAGGAAAAAAAATCTCCACACCAGCAGGTCGCGGTAGTCTGTATTCGTCATTCCAGATTGCCAATTTCGTTTTGAAAATATCCGTGTATTGGAACGATCAGACCGTCCGCTTGGTGTGTCAGGGTCATCATGATGATTATCTATCAAAAATCTCATGGTGTAAACATTTTGTAAATGCACCAATAGTCAACCCTACAATATTGTCGCAATATCGAAGAATTTGGTAAAATATATTGTGATTTTCTCCATATCAAACAGACCTCTGCGTGTCACCATCTGGCACCTGGTCGGTCACTGCTTTTTTTTTTATAGAGGTTGACGCCCGAAACATCCCGAACACAGATCAAGACACCGCCACATACTTTTCTAGTAGGGTCGTAGGTGATGATTATATTTGTATGAGTCCATACGTTGTTGTTGTTGTTTTTTTAAGGAAAATCCTACTCATTCTGCCTTTAAGCTCAAGCAATATGTAATTTTGTTTTCCACTGTGTTTCTTTTCCATGACACCATGCTTCAAGATGAGCAGAAATGAATATGTGCTGCCCTTTCCTGCACTTTTTAACTGTATTTTTTCCAGTTTCAAGTGACTTGCTGTAAATTGTGTATTTGCAGCCAATATTCCACAGTTGAAAGCTTTTTTTTAAATGGTTCGCAAAAGTTAAGTCACAAAAAAAAATAAAAAAAATAAGGAAGTGGTCAGGATCTACTTGTCACCATGTTTGAATCTACTGAGGGGATAAATAACGAAGTACAAATCACACTTGAAACAGAAAATGTCTCCTTTACCGTCCACCAGTTTGTCTGCATGCCTAACTGCCTGTGTCTGTCTGTTGTTTTGGTTGTAACTTGGGCCACATTTGCAGCAGTGACTTGAGAATTAATGTCGCGCTCTTGCAGTTTTGTTTTCATTTGTAACTTTTTTCCCAGTGGTATGGCACTCTCTGCTTGTAACTTCTCTGCCTGATCTTTAAAACCTTTATCTGTTACTACTCCATTCAGCACCTGTATTGTATAAAGAAAGATGTGAAAACATTTTAATGAAACACATTTTCTTACCTCTTTAGATTAGATGTATTGTAGTCAGTTTTTTAGCTAGATGCAGCTTAAGAGAGTCTTTGCTATCAAAATCATTTCACAAACATGAATAAGATAGTGTTATACTGTTTGCTTTGCTGTGTCTCAAGTGTAATGTAGTGTTTACATAGAGGCTTTGGCACTTTTAGATGGACGTAGCGTCAGTGTCGCTGTGCTGTGGTGGCTTTGAGTGAGGCGACTCTCAGTAAGATGATGTAGTCCTACTCATAAAAACATGCTGATAATCATGGTCTGTCCTTCAGGGTCTGATGGAGCAAAGCAGCAGCGCCCCCAGGTGACTGATGCTGAGGAGAAGAAATCACAGATCAGTGCTGATAGTGGCCTCGGTGTCACCTCTGGATCTCAGGTTTGTAGAGAATTATATGTATGTATGCAAAACCTTTGGTAAATAGCTGGATGTGATTCATCAGTTTGTGATGCTAAAACAAAAACAATGTCACAGTCAAACACTCTTAAGAGCTGCAGGCTGCACAACCAAGAGACCGGCCTGAGACTGATCTTCAGCGTCCGTGTTTATATGGCTACACTTTTAACGTGCCTCTCGGCCTTCACCCAGGACCTGTTGTGCGGTCTATGAACTGCTAATGATGTGCAGCACATTTTTACTGTTTACTGAAGTGTACCCCTGAATTTATTTATTCCTCTTTATTTTTTTTTTCCTTTGGGTTTACAGAAGAGCGACACAGAGTCTGTAACAAGCTCGGAGCCACCGATCCTGACCAGAAGCACCAGCCAGGACTCAGAAGCCAGCACAGTGGTAGGGCACGGCCAACTCAGATATTATGCACTTCCCATCTTGTGTGTAGATTCCAGGATGACATTTTTGGTCCAAACCGTTTAAAAGGAACAATGGACAACATTTTAGGGGATCTATTAGCAGAAATGGAATATAATACTACATTTTCAATCACCTGAAACTAAGAATTGTTGTGTTTTCACTAGCTTAGAATGAGCCCTTCATATCTACATAGGGAGCGGGTCCTCTTCACAGAGTCCACCATGTTACTCTGCCATGTATTTACAGTAGCCCAGATCAGACAAACCAAACACTGGCTCTAGAGAGAGCCTTGAGCGTTTTTACCTTTCCTAAGGCCACCGTAGTTCTCTGACAGCCGCCGTGTTACTGCCAGCTGCCATCTGATTTACGTTGCTCCTAAAGTTGTTTTATTATGGTAAGGATGGCCCTTGAATGAGGCAAGCGGCATTACCACGGTTTTGGCACTCAGTGGTTACCACGGTCTTGGAAAGGGAGGAGTAAGCGGAGGGGTACTCAGTTGGATGCAGGCTGCAACCACACCACTAGATGCCAACAAATCCTACTAAGTCTTTTTTTCTTTTCCTTTAATTAATAGTAGGTTATGGATTATTGTATATATCAGCATATTGCTTTAACCCCTTAAACTTTACTGGCCAGCCAGGGCCAGTCATTACAAACTCATGGTGTGCAGCCAAACATTGTTCTAGTCGATCTAGTGGAGCCCCTAAAATGTTCAAAGATAACAAAGTTGTCAGGCTGGATTTTTAATGAATTGTGTAAGAAAACAAAGAATCCTTCACACTGTCCATCACTTTCACTCACTTTATTGATGATGTTTCGGTTCTCAGACCTTCATCAGGTAAAGTTCATCTAGCCCAGTGGTCACCAACCTTTTTCCAAGACAAGATCAGTTCTCATGTCCAATTATAGGCCAAGATCTACCATTCATAAATATAAGAAATAAAAGCCCACATATGTTTAAATGCTGAATAATGCTGCCTCTTTTCTTTTTCTTTTTTTTTTACAACCAGTCAATTTGAAAAGTTTTAATTCAGACTATTGTATCTTAATCAAGGCACAGTATGAACTGAAATACTGTCACCTTCTCTCAAAATCAACCTAGAATGCAGAAATTACAATTTGACTTCAATACAATAAAAACAGTACAACATTATTTAAAGTTATTTTTAACTAGGTAAAGAGAGCAACATAAACAAAAGCCCATAGATGTTTAAATGCTGACTAATGCTGCCTCTCCTTTTCTTTTTTACAACCAGTCAATTTTAACAGTTTTAATTCAGACTATTGCAGCTTTATGAAGGCACAGTATGAACTGGAATACCCTCATCATCTCTCAAAGACAAACAGAATTCTGGAAAAAAATGATATGATGGAATAGTGCAACCATTAAAAACATGGAGTTTTCGTGTCACATGGTGCAAAAATCATATAAATTCAATGAAGGGCTGGATCAAGCTCATAGAGATTACTCTCTGTACTGTATATAAATGATTTACTCACACCAAAACCTTCTGCACCTGAAACATTGCTTATGTATTGTTCTTACACCTGGTGTTTTATTTTTAGATTAGCAACAGCTCTGGAGAGACTCTTGGAGCTGACAGTGACCTGAGCAGCACAGCGGGAGAAGGCCTCGGAGGGAGAATGGCTGCTCATTTAACTCAGTCCAGAGGGACTCTTTCTGACAGCGAGATTGAAACCAATCCAGCCACCAGCACCTTGTTCGTAAGTATAAAGCTCACTATAAGTAGATTATACAGTTCTTACTTTGGATAATAGACAATTTAATTACAAACGCACTCCATTTGAACTTAAAAAGCTCCAGAGAAGGTGCCTGGAGTTGATGGGATTTCAGGGTTCCCATGCATACTACAAAAACTGGAAGATTGCCGACTAGTTTTTCACTACTTAAAAACACCTGAAAATGAGAGAAGGAGTTTAATGTCCTGGAAAATTGTTTCTGTAATTTTCTTTTGCCAAGAACGAAGCAATCCTGCAACTGCTTTCAATTGAAAGTTTGTGGTGTGTTGAAGCTCAAATGCGGGTTAATGGGTGAGAGTATTTTGATTGAGCAACATTTGTTTACATTCTGAGTGAACCTCGGCTCTGGAAAACGTGTGGAATATCCCACCCACTTCACCTTTCCTCTACCTCACCTGAGACCATCATGTTGGGCAGGAGTTTGGATGTTTTGAAGTGGGGTTGTATGAGGTACTTATCCGTAGTGAGTGTATTACCTACAGCAGACGACGGTCGGCATGCCCCCAGCTTGGAGAAGCAGACAGGAGTTACCGCACGGAACCAAAGCGATGTACTGCTGTGGACGGTTCCGGCAGAAAAAACATATTTTAGCCACCTAAAAGAAAGGCCCACCTAAAAAAATCAATATCAGTTTAAGTGTACCCTATATTTAGAATATTTTAGCCGGTTTACCTTGCTGTGAGACAGCTACACAGTCTGTGTTTCCAACGGGGAGCTGAAGCCATTATCTATGCTCTCGCCAAAGCAACCGGATTCCATGGGGAAAAAAACAGTAATTTTACTTTGCAGAAGATGGGAGTTGCTCGTCTACCGCCGCCTCAATCGATCCGTTTGTTTGTGTTATTGTGTGACTCTGGTGTAGCCGAACTAACCAAAGTTGCATAATAACACAAACTAACTGACTAGCAGTACATTGCTTTGCTCCCGTGCTGATATTCCTGTCTGTTTCTCCATGCCATCTACTGTAGGTAATACACTGACTATGGATAAGTACCTCATACAACCCCACCTCAAAACACCCAAACTATCCCATTAGCATCAGTTCTCCAGTCCTTCTATGTAGACAACTGTATGGTACTGCTTCTCAGACACCTAAGAGGATAACAGTATTCAACCTGGATAATTTGTAGTTCGCATGATCAAGAGAGGGCAAAAACAGATGATCGATACTCAAACTACATTAAACTATTGTATTGTATTGTATTTTTGGCCATTGTACTAGCTGTAAGTTCACAAACATGATGATCTTGTCCTGCTTCCACAGGGAAAGACCCACACTCTGAAACCAATTGCAAAAGAAAATGTACTTGCTATGGCAAAGGGGCCGCCAGCGCAGCCCATGGAGGACATCAGTATGAGGATTTACCTTTGTGAAGGCCTGCTGGGTAAGTTCTACTCTCTACTTTAGACACTCCCTCTTATAGTTCAAACAGAAGTCAAACAGCTGACATTTATTCTGATGTTTCAAGGAAACGTTTCCCTCCTGTGTTCTTAAAAGCACTGATTTGCTTTACTAACATAATTATTGTTGTTTGTCAAAGAAAATATCAACCTGAACGTGTTTCTAGATGTTTAAATTTCTGTTACCTTTCACTCACTCCAACTTGTGCAAGCTCTTGCATTGGTTTGTCTAGTAAAGTACCCACAGTGAACTTTCACTAACACGAGAAAGAGTTATTTTTGAGAGAAGAAAGCAGAAGTCAGACATGTGGTTACCTAGAAATAGTGTAATGCTAAATGTTTGTTCTGAAACAGTGAACTGAACATTTATAAAGGTGAGAGGTTATACCCTGATGTTCTGATGTTACGTAATGTGATTTTCCAATTTTACATTGTGATGAATTAACACTACTGAGTGAAGAGGGAAGTCGTATTCACTGCAGTCTGAGAGGTTTGGCAAAATCAATTTAAAAATATGTAATTTATGGAGCATGTGTGTGTGAAAACGGAATTAACATAAAGTAACTGGAAGAAAAATAGAAAAAAAAGCATTGTAATAAGTCATGACAAGAGGTGTACCGGATAGTTCGACGCTTCATTCATAACATTGACATTCAGTTTCTAAATCAACATTCGAATGCCGTGCAGCTTTTTTTTGCACGTCTATTCATTGTGTTTAAAGCCGGTATTTCTGCAAAGTTGCAGATAAAAATTAGGCTGCACTAATATTATTTGTATTAATAAACAATTAGGTTTACTACTTTACTACTAGTAGGACTGTTTCAGACTTGTGTGATCCAAATATTTCCAATAACTCCAGGGCGTTGGAGTCCAAAAGTCAAAATTTATTGAAAAAAAGATGGATGTAATCGTCTCCAAAATTCACAACATGTTTTTATTTAACAAAATATTAATAAATATTAGATCCATATTTGTTGGAGTTTAGCCTTTCAAAAACAACATTTTCATACACTGACAAGTTATACTTGTTAAAGAAAGTTGATTTAATACAAAATAACTAACTCATTTAATTCGTTGAATCACTTCAAATTGAGGATTTTGTTCAAGGTTTTTTTTAATATGACGACAGACATTCGAAGCTTCATTCGAAAACCTCTATAGAAACCTGTACAGCCCTCGTCATGACTGCATCTGCTGCAAATCTATTAATTGTATGTTTTTAATTGAATTATTTGACTCAAGTTAAACTATAGTCTTTAAATATGTAAAAACAATAATGACTTAATGTCAATTTAAACACAATCCTAAACATACAGCCTCGTCACCACAAATCACAGTAACAAGATTATTCCTCATCAACTTGACATCCTGTATAAGAGTATATATCGACTATAAGTAAGTGAGTAAATGAGCGTAGTATGTCTTTGTTTGTCCTTGTTTCTGTTCCTCTGATGTGGTTTTCGGCTCGCTCTGCGCTTGTTTTTTCCATTAAACCTACTCACCTCTTCGCCTAACCCCCTCCTGCTCTCGCTGCTTCTCTTCCCTCCTGCTGCTCCTCCTGGGAAATTCTTCCAGGCCGCGATAAGAGCTCCGTTTGGGATCAACTAGAGGATGCTGCCATGGAAACCTTTTCTCTAAGTAGGGCTAATCTCTTGCCTTTGCCCTTTTTCCTATGTGTGTGTGTTTGTGTGTGTGGGAGGGGGCGTATCCATTGTTCACCGGGACTATTTCTGTTTTTAATCTTTGATGTGATGTGATGTGATGTGATGTGATGTGATGTGGGTTTTTCCTGTCCGTTGGTGAACTGCACATCTGTGTTTCTTAGCATGAGACAGAAGTGGAAAATATAAGCTGTCCTGAAGAATTTGGTTGCAATTTTCCCTCACAGGGAGTTCCTAAACTTCCACTCTAACTTTTCACATTTGTTTAAATTTCTGCTCACCTACGTTTTCACCCATTTTTTTGTACTTTCACGTTGACTTAATAGCTTAACTTGTGATGGGTTTGCTTCGTTACTTATTCAATGAGTGCATGTTGCCTTTCAAGTGCTGTCAGAAATGTAATTATAAGTTGAGCGCACTCAAACGAGACACCATTTCCAATGAGGTACTGCAATGTGATGTGGGTGGGAAAAATGCAGCTGGCGACTGATATTATAAGTGAAATATTTTTCCCTCTTTTGCAACCTGTGAAAATATTTGTTTTATTTACTTTATCCTTTAAGTTATTTATTTTTTTGTTTTACATTTTAAATAATTTAGTGGCTATTTACAACTTTATTTCCAAATTAAAATAGAAGACCTTTGTCCATATTAGTTGAGTACTGTTCAAATTTGACGCTTCCCATTCAATGTCTATGTAAGCAGCCGTGCAATGCATTCTGGTAGCGTGGCGGCACGATTCGAGAGACGGGGCGTTATGTTGGCCGCTCCTCATTTGCATAAAGTAGAGGTATAGGCAACTTTATGCAAAGTCAGGGGGTCTAAACAAAGATATTTAGCAACTGCATGGCTTAATTCTCACATAAAGTGTTTTCAGAAACACATTTCGGTGAACTGTTGTCGTGATATTAGAGAAGAAAGTTTCCAAACGAGCCGCCAGGTTGGTTCCGGTTTGAAAGCTTTAAGCAGCATCCCACGAGGGAAAGCGTTCGTCCAATCAGGGGCCTAGTGCCTTGTGTCTAGTGGCAGCTCATCAAGCGTCCAATGCTGTGAAGCGAAGCGATCCCTTGTGATAAACGCCCCCCTGGACACGTACCATAAGGTTACAAAGAGCAGCACTTGAAGGCATCAGACACCTCTACACATGCAGTGGTGGATAGCTGCTATCAAAACAATTCAAGTAAAGGATTTATTAGACCTGACAGTTGTGAGCATCATCACAAACTTCCTGCTGTACAGTGTTATGCTACAACAAGCATATATATGTGTAACTGTAATTGGTCTACTTGACTCTTACTGTTGTTTTCATGCATGACTAAGATATGTGAGCTGTTTTTTTTTCATTTTCTGAAAGCAGAGCTACAGGAAAATGAATGAAAATGATAAAATGTTATCTTTGAAATAACTTACCTACAGAGAGAGTGAGGCCTTGCACTCAAAAAATAGAAATGTATTTAAATTGGCTGGTATCAAAGAGCGTATGCTTTTGGCTGCATCATATGTTGTTGAAATTGTCAAGCTGTGCACATTTTAGGAGCTCCATGTGTACTATCTTCATGTATTCAGGCAAGGAGCGCTCCACTCTGTGGGACCAGCTGCAGTTCTGGGAGGACGCCTACTTGGATGCTGTGATGTTGGAGCGCGAGGGCATGGGCATGGACCAGGGACCTCAGGAGATGATCGAAAGGTTCAACATGGCTCACGTTTTATTCGATTTTATTTTCACAGATAACTTTGTTCTTATAATTCATGAAACTTGGCCCCTTGGACTATTAATTCTTGCTTTTCTGTGTTTTGTTTGTCAACACAGATACTTGTCACTAGGAGATCATGACCGCAAGCGTCTGGAAGATGATGAAGACAGACTTCTGTCCACCCTGCTGCACAATATGATTGCATTCATGCTCATGCTGAAAGTACGGAGGCTTGTTTGTCATTTTAATCTTTGCACGGTGTTTATTGTTTATTGATCTGTGCCAAATTTGAAATTTTTTTTGCCTCCAGATATCTCAACTTTTTAATGTATTTGTTTGTTTAGTTGAACAAAAATGACATCAAGAAGAAAGTGCGGCGTTTGATGGGGAAGTCCCACATTGGCCTCACATACAGCCAAGAGATCAATGAGATACTGGACAAACTGACCAACATGGTGAATATCTGTCCTTTTTTTAATTCAACTTACATTCGTCCCCTAACACTAATTATTTGTACTGAACCATATATCTATATTTATATATATATATATTTTTTGTAGAACGGCCGTGAGCTGTCCATCAGACCCAGTGGAAGCCGTCACATCAAAAAGCAAACATTTGTTGTCCATGCTGGCACTGATACCACAGGAGACATCTTTTTCATGGAGGTGTGCAAAGTCTGTACTAATATGACAACTGGAAGTAGTATACGTTTTGGTGAAAGTTATCTCAAAATATCTGTAGCTTAGCTTAATGCTGCTTGAAGAGAGAGCATGTTGTTGCTTATTTTACTAATATATAACTTTACTCATCACCGTTTCAGGTTTGCGATGACTGCATAGTCCTGCGCAGCAACATAGGCACAGTTTACGAGCGCTGGTGGTACGAGAAGCTCATCAACATGACTTACTGCCCCAAGACCAAGGTGCTGTGTCTCTGGAGACGCAACGGCCAAGAGACGCAGCTCAACAAGTTCTATACCAAAAAGGTCAGAAACGGCATCTATCTCTGCATCCTGTACTTTTATTCACATCAGCTGAACTTTGGTTAAAAATTCAAATAACTTTCCTCTTTGCATTCTAGTGTCGTGAACTCTACTACTGTGTTAAAGACAGTATGGAAAGAGCTGCAGCAAGGCAGCAAAGCATTAAACCAGGTATGGAATGATTCAAAAACAGCCATCATCCTCCTTTTTATCATTTTTAATAACTAGTCTTTTCTTAGGTATAACTGGGCGTATAACTAGCTTGTGATTGACTTTATTGTTGAGTAGGGGTTCAACGGTACACGTATCTTTCGGGGTCACAGTTAAATATATTTTTGGCACAGCAGGTAAAAAGGCAGAAATTATTGTCAAAAGATTAGTCATGTATTTTGAAAAATGGAAACATCAAATGGTCAAGCAATGCAATATTATTACAAAAATAACTTTAATAAAGACGTAGACTCAATTTGAGTGCAATTTCACATAAATAATTTGTTCACAGGGTGTGGTGAACAAAAGAAAAGTTGCATACCGACCCAAACATAGTGTAATAAACAGTTTGGGAAGAACACCATCACACCTACTTGTTCAGTGGCTGCAGAGTTGGGATTTCCTTTTCGAAATAGTTTGTTTTACGACTAATTACGGAGCCTGTGGAGGGGGTTAATTTTCAGAGAGAAAAAAACTAAGAATTTCCGAGAAAAAAATCTGGAAAATAGTGATATTTTTTTTGTCAAGGAACCACATCGCGTCACTTTGCAAGCAGTTTCGTCTGTTGTGATGAGGTTATCACAAATGACCTTATGACTATAATCTCAAAGAATATTCCAAGTTTTTTTGTTGTAGATTTGCCAGTTTTTTTCTAGTGAATTTACCATTTAATCTCAGAGAATATCAGTCTTTTTTCCTTATAAATTTGTGTTTTTTCTCTTAAATTTACCACTTTAATCTCAGAAAATCGAAGTTTTTTTTTGGTCATAAATTTACGACTTTAATCAGAGTTTTTCCTCTGAATATTAGCCCCCTCCCTGGCTTCATACATTTTTCATAATTTATTTTTTTTACCTACAATGACCCTCATACAGCGTCATAAGGTTGTCATTTTATATTGTAGTATTTTGGAGTCTTTTTAAGACATTAAAATAAAACTCCATATCTAGGACAAGCAAAAACATTCGTGCCCCACATCCCAGCAGTGTGTAATGTTGTTTTTCAGTCAGCCTGCTGGGATTTTAGTTTTTTTGGGGATGAAATTTATTATTCGTTCTAGTTCTAAACTCAGGTGTTGTTTCCCTCAGGTCCGGAGCTGGGCGGAGAGTTTCCTGTCCAGGACATGAAAACTGGTGAAGGTGGACTGCTGCAGGTCACACTGGAAGGAATCAACCTTAAATTCATGCACAGCCAGGTAAGAGGCCCGTACCACAGCAGAGAAACTGCTTCTCATCTCACACGAGAGGGCATGAAAATGAAAATCACTCATGATGGTTAAGAGTTCATCCCGTCCTTCTGTCCACCTTTTTGCTCTTCACTCCTGTTTGCCTCATTTCCTTTCATCTTGTGACGTCTTCCTCTATTGTCATTAAAAATCAATCCTAGTCAAAATGTTAGCGATGACTGACAACATGTTTGATTGGCATTAACTCGTACCTGATGTTTTCCCTTAGAGGAAGAATTCCTGTTTGTGCTTTTGCTTTTTTGGATTTGCTTTTTTCAGTTTGTGTTTGTTTTTGTTTGTGTGTGTTCGTATGCATGCGTTTCCCTAAACAATATTAACACATCCTTCCACACGAGTTTCTTTTTGACATCCGTGGTGCTCAAACCTCATTGTTCATTTACTGTGTGGGAGGAGATGAAGTGTTAATGTATGTGTGTGTGTGTGTTGTGCATCAGTGGTGGTAAGACGGATGACCTTGAGCAAAGACTTTTCATTAATAATTGGCTATTTAATAGCAACTTTCACATTTAAGTTTGGACCCTTGAACATCGTCATGTGTTGTCTTCACGCCTGCGCAGGTAGTCGTAGTCGGGGTTCGTATGTTTCTTCAGGTTTGTTAGAGTGTGTAGCTGTGATTGAACAATGTACTGTAGTTGAATAATCTGAAGAAGAGACCATGCTGAAAGATCAGGGACCCACTGCAGCTAACAGACACTTCATACATATATTGAGCATCTAAAAAAAACAATAAAACAGAAAAGTGTTACCAAGGAGCAAAGATAAGTAATTTTAAGGGTCAGTTCACCCAAATTTCAAGAAAATAAGACATCTTCTTACTTCACCTCTAGTGGTGTCTATCCATGCAGACAGTTTTGGTGGGATTTGAGCTTGAGATATTTCTCTTTGAGTTTTCTGCCTCCAACCCAATACAATGGTGGTGAATGGAATCTCATGTGTTGTGCTCACAACTAAAAGTTTCATCTCAAGTATTCAGCAGCAACAATGTCCTGATAACTGTGGATAACCCACAGACCTCACTGCGGAGAGGTTTCATAGGAACTACTTTCTATCAAACAAATAGTTCCAACTGAAGTTAAATTGCTTATTTTAAGCACTTGTACTATAGACGAATGTGGTGACTGTGTTGTCTGTGTTCCGCCGTCAAGCGGCACTGCCATTACTGCGGTGGCAAGTCCACATGATGACATTAATCTCTATTGAAAAACCTGCTCGGCCAGATACAATGTGTTTCTATCATTTTTTTGGGGGTGAACCGACCCATTAGCTTAGACACTGTAATGATTACTGCTTTTCCTTGCTGCTTCTACTTTTTCTACCTCAGGCTCTTTGGGCTCAAGTTGAATTTTTGTGCCAGGCTTGGACAAGATGTTTCATTTATCATACAGTAAAAGCTCAATACAGTCAACCTAAGGCATCAACGATGCTCAATGTAGAGCACCGCATTTCTCAAATAAATGATTTTCATTAGCGACTTTGCTAGAGTTGTGAGATAGTTTCATGGTTTTTGAGTAAATCAGTTTTATCAAACCCTCAGCAGGAGCTTTATTTAGCACTGGTTGCCATTTTTCTTTTTAAAAGATTAAATTCAGCAGTATAGTGAGTGAGCACTGGGTCGGCAGCTCTGCAGTGAGATGGTGTCGGAGGTGACATCTGAACATCGTAGCAGGATTTACTGTCCATCAGTGACTGCCCTCATTTATCTGTGCTGCTGTGTGAGCAAGTGGTGTTGGTGCCAGCCCTTGTTGCTGGAGGAGGAGGCATGGAGGGCTCTGGGGGACTGAGATGTTTAAGGTCCAGGAAAACAAAGGTGAATCCAGCTCTCAATACCCTAGTCAAACCTCTAGTCCTCTTTTTCCCCCCCTAGTTTTTGGGGGTTGATTCCTCTTGTGACAGTTTTTTTTTTATTCACATTGGCTCTGGTAACTTCTTAGCTAGACTCTTGATTTGAATCCGTACGAGGCTCCCCAGTGGTTAGCGCCCTCTCGGAGTGCCATCGAGTGTTTGTGCTCTTCTGTCCGATAATAATCCAAACCATTTCTCTCCCATGCTCTCTCCCCCTGCAAGGAGCGGAAGGTACACAACCTCTGCTGTGTTTGCTTATTAGCAGTTACATCTTATTGGGTTCCTTTTTTGTTTTCTTCTATCTTTTTCTTTTTACTGTTCTAGCTGTATGGCAAATCTAATTTTGTGTCCTTGTCTACATTTTTATATGGAACTTCCATGTATGCATCATATGGGCCATACTGCATCTCTGAGCATAAAAATAAATGTTTTTTTGAACTACCTTTTGCTGTTTACATCCAAATAATAACTACACTTCATTGATGAAACAAGTCATGTTGAATTAGTTTTGAGCTTTGAGCAGACTAAATGCATTTCTCCTCATTTAACCGTCGCCCATGTATGCGTTTGATCATGGAAACTTCTCATAGTGTGCTTTTCTTTCTCTTTCGTTAGCTGTTAAAAGCTTGCACTCCATGTCTAGTTGTTTTATTTTGACCTTTCATACTGAACAAAACAAGTTTAACATGGTTACTTTTGTTAAATATGAAGTGTTTACTTTTCATCCAGTGTTGTTGAGTTAATAATGTTCTGTCTTGTTTTGTTTGTTTTTTGTTTGTTTTTAGGTTTTCATAGAGCTGAGTCACATTAAAAAGTGCAATACAGTGAAGGGAGTCTTTGTCCTGGAGGAATTTGGTAATTACACCATCTATTGATTCTAGGCCTGTACTCGGCACGGCAGTAACTCGGCTTCATAGCAAATGTATTGACGAAAGCTAATAAGGGTTTCACTAAATTGGATACTCGCTCACCTCGAGGGACACCGAGACACTGAAGTCTGTAGGTGATTAAGTGAGTGATGAATGCTTCAGAGGACGTAGCTGATGAAGAGGGACGGAGAAATAACAAGTCTGTGCAGTTTAAAACTGAAATAAGGATGGAGAGTCTAGCTGCCTTTTCCACATTTTTAGATTTTACAACAAATAGGCACTAGTAGAAACTAAAATTCAAATCTTCCATCATAAGAAGTTCTTATGCATGATGCATAACTTAATGTATCATGAATTACAGTAATATAAAGCAACCCTTTTAATGGTATAGTTGAAATTGTGTAACAGAATTTGATTTTAGAGAAAACAAAGAGTTTATTATGCTTCTAATGTAAGCAAATAACCTGATAACTAAAAAAGAAACATAAATATCAAGGGTTAAGTTTTGCTGATATTCTTTATTTGTTATATTGTTGCCAAATCCCATTAAAATATATCTTATTCCGCTGTGCCATAGAGCTCCATTGTTGTCCAAAAACGCATCAATAAACCCATACTGTAGTTTATTTTGAGTCAGTCTAACATGCACCGTCCTGCTCCTTTTAAATACTCAGCAGAGCACCAAATGAAAATATGCCCCAACAAATTTACTCCTGTTCGAGTAATATTTGCTTAAAACTACAGTGCCCAGCTGTTTCAGGAAATTCTTAAGCCTTTTTAAAATATGAAGCTATATATTTGTGACCAGTTTTTTTTTTTTTTTAAGATTTCCATCTTCAGTGGGCTCGGGGCAGAGTGCTACAGACTGAGGAGGGAAGTCAGAAATTATTGAGAGATGGACTAACGTCATTGAGGGGTGACCCTCATTTACAATGACATTGAGTCAATTACAAAACAAAGCAAAGGAAAACAAAACAACAACAATGAGATATATACAAACAGAGAAGATGCAATATCATTATAAAATAAGAAAAAGCCATTAAAACTTTTCAATTAGGAAAAATAATTTGATAGATGCATTCACATATTTAATACCATCGGCTGAATAATAAATAGATTATATTTCTTTTCCTGCGCAAAAAAGTAAAACATTTAGCCTAAAATGATTAGCAAGTACCACACACAATAGCAACACTCTTCATTGACAGTTACACTTTATGCAAATTTGAAATATTTCACCTAGTTGCGCAATGATTTGCTGTTGAGTTTCCTGGAAAATAAAAATCACTAATTGAACTTATGCAAAGATTAAATAGTAGTTTTACCTCTTAAACTCCTTTGTTGTGACTCAGAAAACCACCTGATTTATCTTAAATTGCCAGTGAAAAAAAACCTTAGTCAATGTAGTAACACCAAGAAAATGTTTATTTTATAGTGAATAAGGGCCCATTTCACAAAGGCAATGCAACAATGGAAGAGAGCAAAGAGGATTTGTTTAGTAGTTCAGGCTGCTTCTATGTTTCCGACTGTAGTGAGCAGGAGTTTAAAGGGTTAGTGCACTGTTTATATTTCTAGGAACAAGTCAAAAAAGATGACTTTCAATACAAGAAGTTGAAGTTGAGCGCCAGGCTGGGTTACTGTCGTGTCTCTGTGCTGCTTTTGTAATGTTGCCCTCATCTTTGCCACTATGAAAACCTTCATTCTCCAGCAGGTAAAGTGTTGTCACCTTTCTCCTTTCTTACTCAAACTAAACTCTGTGCTGAATATTTCCTCACTCGATCCTTTTCACTGATTTTTTTCTTTTTCTGTATTATGAGTTTTCCTCTGCTTCCTTCATCACTTGCTTTTCATTTCGGAGATCACCCCCAGACTCCATCTCTCATTCTCTTGATAGTCTGCCTCTGAATCTCAGCAAGTGGAGATCTTTGGTGGCACTGTTGTATTTCCCAGCCCCTTCATCTGTCCAGATCTCAGCCTCCTCATCTCTGCTATGGGTTCACAGTTACTAATGAAAAGTCAATCTGTCCTGTGGGCAGTCAGTGACATGGTCCTGGGTCAAAGGATTTTGGCCTCTTGTAGCTGCTTTCCTGTGATGTCTTTTGACTTTCAGTTCATCGGGGTGTTTTTCACATTTGAAACTTTACAATCTTTGCAGTCTCTCGTTACAAGACATTTGTGTTTTCATTTGTCCATTTTGTGGGCCATGAACGTCTCACCAACAAGTCTCAAGTTCAAATTTAATGCTTTGCCTTCCCATATAAACAGTTTAATGATTACACTAGACATAGGCCTTCGATGGATCCTAAATCAACAACCAGGATTTAACAACTGTCGACAAGCCACCCTTGCCCTCGTCACCCTCTGTCTAATGTTCGATGTACTCCTGACTGTTGTGGTGGACTCTTCTTGGCCCACATCCCATGTTACGCCTTGTTGAAAGTCCACCCCTGTGACCCCCCCCAAAGCTCTCAAGCATGAGCTCATTAAGGTTCCTGCTGCCTTTGAATTCTTTGTTTTGTCTCTTGCACCGGCTTAGTTCCTGAAACTAAAGAAGTGGTGATCCACAAGTACAAGACACCCATGGTGAGTACTTACTTCTTCTGTCAGTACTATTTACCAGTGCATGTAGAGTTCCACTCACAAGGTGTCCACAGCAGATATGTGCCTCACAAAATGTGACATTTGTATCTGTAAACATGACTGCTGTGGAGGTGCACTCTGATTCAGTTTCCCCCCTGGGAACACTAAAATGAATTTTTGTGTAAAAACTGAAGTTATACTCTCAGTAGCAGCGCTCAACACTTACTTATAATTATAATGTGTAAACTTAATCACTAAGACTGCAGCAATTTGACTCATTCAAAAAAAAAAAAACATTGACTTTGAGACGAGGCAACCGGAAGCACTAAAATGCTAACTCGTTTCCGGGTTTTAGGACTCAATCCTGCACCTCTATAGAATCCGCATCGCTCCACACAGATCTGATGTTTTCGTCTCCCGCCATTTTTCGTCTCTTCAGTGGACGTACTTCTTGATTAATTTGCTAAGTCCGTCGTTGCATTTTGCTTTAATAGATAGACCAACTTTTCTACCTCAGCCAAGCATAAAAACTGTTTTGCGATATTACAATTTTCAGTGCATCCACCCAGGTTTTTTTAATGCTCAAATTGAAAATGTGCTTAAAAACAGGTGGCTGGAAACGCACCTACAGGGACATTTTATCCTCTGTCTTTACGGTCACAAGGTAAACTGCAGAATCGAACCATTTCAGGGTAAAAAGTAATCTAATAAGAATGAAAGCTTGTTATGTTTTTGATTTTCCAATGTAGTGCTTTATTGAATGACGTCTCCCTGCGTTTGTGTTTGTTTTGGTGCCAGAATCCACAAAAAAAATCCACAGGGTATCTTTAATACATACCTTTAAGTACACAACAGTCAATATTCCAACAGTATTTAGACTGAGGTGGGCCTCTTGTCTATCTTTATTCCTTGTGTTATTTTTAACTAAACACAAATGTAACCTCACTTATGCTCCTCATGGTTATTTTTTCCTTCTGCAGGCACATCAGATCTGTTACTCGGTCCTCTGCCTTTTCTCCTACGTGGCGGCAGTGAAGGGGAAGGAGGCGGAAGGAAAACCCAAGCTTCTGTCACCGAGACCCCTTCTTAGCTAGTCTACGCCCCGCGCCCTGCCCCCCCCCCCACGCCCCCTCTCCCTCCCCTCAGAGTGCCTCTCTACTCGAAATGGCATCTCAGCTCTAAAACCACAGACTTCTGACAATCCCTAACTTTATTCTAAGCACACAATTCCTGCTCCCTCCTCTTGTATATACAGGCCTAAGACCCTTTTTAGACCCTGTCGTGTAGACGTGTTTAGTCTGTGATGTTGTGTAAATACTTCCGACCCCTCGTCGCTGTCGTCCCGTTGATCATACAAACTAGCTAAATGTTTTGCCTGCTCCTTAACTCGGGAGAAGTGACTGCCCCTCGAGCTCTTCTCCTCAGTGTGAAAGTCTTCTATTGTTCCTGCTGCCAAGACCCAACTATTTTTACCGATAGGAGATGTGAGGGATCGCCCCGAGGCACAGAGTGCATGCAGGTCCCGTGCACAGCCTTGACATTCACTACAGAGTAGCTCCCCCCCCTCCCCCCCCCCTACCCGTCTCCATTTGACTGTGTGAGGTATTCTGTGATATGTGGTTACTGTAAAGTTCCAGTCTGTCCAAGTTTAAACAGGTATAACATCCGGAGACCCTCTTGTTGTGCAGGATGTCCCATACTGAAAATGCTACTGTATACTGCACCAGAGCACCGCAGCATGTAAACGCTTCTTAAAAGTGTTTGAACCCCCAAAATAATGTGAGTGTTCTCAGATGTGTTGCCCTAGATCGGCCCGCCAGGCTGAATTACTGTTCTAGTTCTACTGTAAAACTTCTCGTCTGTGTTCTGCTGTTATCAATTGCATGTTACTATGAGGATGAAAAAAATAAATATTATATATATTTCTATATATAGTATTTATTTAATATATACATATATTGACTGTACATTTCTCTGGAAAATAATGTTACAAATTGTTGAGTTGCTAGATGTGCAATACTTAATAAGTAGTTAGCCATTGCCAGAGCCATGTTTTTTTTTAGTTAACTGGCTTTCACAGGGTGAAGAATGTATGAAAGAACTTTTCTTTTTCTTCTATAGTACATATTGATTGAAGTGAATATGATGACTTCAGTTTGACTGTGTTTAAGTTTGTCTTTTTTAGGTAAATCAACAAATCACATGGCAAAGAAACTGCTGCTGCGTTGCTCTCTATGGTGCAAACTTTGGAGCATTTTGGACTTAGGCCACACCCCCAATTAGTGATGTCACAAGGCGCTTTTTTTAACAACAGCAGCAGGGGGTGGAGATGCTGTAGTAAACGTCAGAAATGGTAAAGTACCTTTTCCAATCCTTGTACAATTTTTTTTTTTTTTTTTTTTTTTTTTATTCAAGTCGTCGTTTGTTTGCCGAATTGAAATGAAGTGGAAACCAAACCCACCTGCTTCAAACTGGTGTTATACCACAGTGTGTAATCTGTGACCAAAGAGGGGGGGTCGCTGTTGCATGCATGTCGTTACTAATGTGAGTCAGTCTTTAAAACGGGTCAGCAATTTTTTATTTAAGTTCGTGCAAAAGATCACATTTTCTGTCGTCCGCTGTTTGTTTGTTGACCTGTACTTGGAAAGTTTTAAAAAAAAATGACTACATCCAAATATCGTCCGGTACATGGACATTTGCCGCGTTCACGTCAGCCTCCGAGTTGTGGAAATTTCCCACAGCTGTGGTATCACAGAAAAGCCAGTGGAATCCACTCTTTAACTTGTGTTAACCGCAGACCTTATTTCAAGCATCTAAATAAAAACCCATCGACTTCGAGATGAGGGAACTGGAAGTGCTAAAATGTTAACTCATTTCCGGGTTTTAGGACTCATTCCTGCATCACTCTATTCGGGGAGTTTAAAAGTAGATACAAACGGTTTGTATTTGGTTTCACTTGTTAATGAACCGCTTCAAATATTTAACACAACAAGAGAAGCTAAGTTCGGCTGTTTGTGACGTGACAACAAGGCTAGCAGCGGAATAAACTTTAGAATAATGCTGCGTTCCATTTAAACTGAGAAATCGGAATTTCCGAGTTCCCCGCTGAAAATTTCAATTGTAACAGCCCTTTAAGTAGGATTTCCAACTTGGAAAGTGGGACGAACCTCACCAACCCCGACTCAAAATACAAGCTGGCTGCCGTTAAGCTATAGTAATATACTGTTCATTTGCACTTCTGTCTTATTCGTGTCTCGTTAAATCAGTCGTACACACAGTACTGTCCAACTTCTATCTGTGGACATCTTGCTATGGTGTTAGCGCAAAATACTGACGTAATGCGTTGTTATCAACTGGTATTGCTAAACAACGGCTAACCTGGCGGGAGCAAACCTCACTAAGTTTTCCAACTTGTACTGGAATGCGATCAACTCGGGTGTGTGTCCCTGCTCCGACTTCCGATTTCCGGGGTAAATGGAACGCAGCATAATTGTATGCACACTTTCAGATTGTATATCCGTCGTTCGACTACGTATTGGTAACACGGTGATGATACGTGAAGATGAACTAAATGGGTTTTATTTCTAGAATAAAAAGCAAAGCGACGGTGGGGGCTGTGGGCAAATAATATAATCGGTGTGTGCCTGAACACCGTGTACACCGACTACCGCGGCAAGCCTATCTAACACAGGCTGTCAGAAAATGGGACCCTGTTGTACCTGGAAATGAATGAATTAAAATAATTATTAAAAGTAACCATTTGTAGAAAGTGACAACATCCATGCAACAATCGACATTATCGATTAATCGTCGGTCAGAAAATGGTTAAAAATACTGATGGTAAGTCTAAGCTTTGTTTTGTGTGACAAACAGTACAAAATAAATAAAGTTATTCAATTAACTGTCATAGAAAATTAACATTTTAAAAGCTGAAACCAGTGAATTTTTGCTTGAAAAAAAAGAAAAAAGAATTGAATGATTAGCTCTTGGTCACAGAATATGGTACAACACCGGCGCCGGTTTGGTCAGGTTTTGGCGTGAACCTCATAAGCAGCCAAGGAAAAACACACTGTTTTTACATCTCACACTGGGTTGTGCCAAAAGTCTAAAATCCTCCAAACAGACCAGCAGCAGTTTTCCATCCTGTGATTTCTCTTTCAGATGTGTTGAAACAGCCGTGGTCATCTGCTCCCAGAGGAGATCGAGTCTTAATGTTGTTTCTGTTCCGTGATAGTAAAGAACAGTTGAATCTGGTCTTATCGCTGGCCCGTTAACTTTCACAGTGAGTGTGTGTGCGTGTGGGTTTGTGTGTGCTCGTGCGTCCGTGTGGTGAACAGTTTCTCCAGATCAGCAATATAACGGTACAGCTATATCACTGCAAGGTGTTTTTTTGATTCTGACATGGTTGTATTTTTAGTGATTTAACTGTGCAAAGGAAAATAATCAGTGGGATATTGAGAGGATGCTGTTCCACTAACAAATATATTATATATAAATAATATATAAATTAGACAGAACTCGATCTGAAGCATCTGAAATTGGTTTGGGAATGGAACAAGAGCTCTTTCTGCTTAAGTTAAAAAGGATTTTTTTTTTTAAAACTGGAGTATTACAACTCATCTCTGTCATTGTACTAGCCAGCTTCTGTAACGAGAGGGAATAAATGAAATGAGATGCCAGGTGTAAGTATTCCAGTACTTGAAAAAAAAGTATTTATAGAATATGTACAGCTTTGGCAATATAATAAAGTTATCGCAAATAAAGCTCAGCGTAGTTCATCGTCCTTTTATGAAGAAAAACAATGAGGTGAAATGAACATTTAAATTTTTTTCTTAATTTTACTGAATAGTTTGAATCCATATTGAACACAGACACAACCATTAAAGGTATTCACTATACTATGACTTTTTTATGACTTTTTCGTGGTATGCTATGACTTTTATATGACGTACTATACTGAGTTTATTTTTCATACTATAGTCATTTGTGCAGTTTCAACTTTAAGGTTGGGGATTCACAAAACAATCTCGAGGGTATGTAGACAGAGGTCTGATGTACGGGGATGCATGCAGCCATATTCCACGCATTGTTTTCTTTTGGAATTCCTAACTGGCTGCGAGCAACGCAGCACTGCGCAGCGTGCCGTTTTGAGCGGAACTTTTGTCGGACGTCCTGTTTGAAACTGGTTGTTTCTACTTATTCCTGTAGTTCGCTTTGAAAGCGCAGCAATGGACGAGGAACAGCGGATTCATTAAGTTGAAATGAGTTATCTATACCGTACGATACCTCCTCATTTCACTACAAAAACCTAAATACGGCGGCAGCAGGCCGGATGGAGATCGCCTGGTAGTTTACTTGCTGTTGGCTATATTGTATGTAATTTCCAGTAAATATAATATAATATAAAAACCTGTGTTTTCTATTTAAAAATTACATACTTTGGAAGATAGCAATACTACTCACCCATCTTTTAAGTGGTTACGTCTCCAGTCTGATCTCGAGCGCACAGCTGATGGGTACGTGGTTTGTTTACATGACGTACAAGAAGTGCATATTTAACGGTGTGTGGACAGAGAATAAAAAGACCACAAATCTATCTTCTCATCTTGTTGGTTTCTTGTTCTGTCAATAAGAAGACACAACAAGGTCGATATTATTCATCATTACAATACATTTTTAGTTCTGTGTTATAAAAACTATAGATTCATTTCTAGGGAGTTCAGTTAGCCCCCTGAAACAACGCAAACTGTTTTAGAGGACGGCTTTAGGATCCCGCGGGAGCAGGCGGTTATAACTTGCTGCATGTGGGAGCACACAGTCAAAAACATAAACTGTAGCGATAACCAGAAGGTTGGAGTCAAGAAATTAAGTCTAAAATTATTAAAAAAAGATTAAAGCAGGTCGTGAACCACTCACCGGCTGCACAGTCCCGCTCTGAGCTGGTGTCTGGATCAACAGAGCTCCGTTAAAAAAAACAAGGACACTAACAACGCGGCTCTAATTACCTGTGCACGTGTAATAGTCTTAGCCATTTCACGTTACTGAGAAACATGGTAAAATACTGTGTTTCAAATCAGATACTTCCATGTAGCACAATGTGCACACTATGTACTTTTTGTGTAGTGTGTGAATTTCTAAACGGCCGTTGTGCACTCGGTAGATCCGCTGGTGATAGTCAGCCACAGACATCATGCCGTATTGGCAGTAATTCAATTCAGATGGATAAATTAACCCAATAAAGGCTTCTATCTGGCTACAGTATGATTGTACTTTGTGAAAAAAACACATTTATAACTTAAATTTGTAGAATTTGCCCTTTCAGTCGCAGCAGATGCTGGTTCCTCGCCCGACATTTTTACACATTTGAAATAGGTTGCTGTCCCCTCCCCTTCCGCAAAGTAGCAAAATGGCAAGTGTTCAACGCTCAACGTTTTGGCCGTTTTGAGTACAACATCTGGGTTCTTGGAGTGCACTACATTTGGCCATACTTCTCAGTGTGAACACGCTTGTGCACTCTAAATAGCAAGTGTAAGTACGTAATACGCAAGTTGAGACACAGGCTAAGACGTTTTCATACTATACTATTACTTTTTGTCATGACATTTTATCGACATACTATACTATGACTTTATTTTGTGTCAAATTGTCATACTATACTTTGACTTTTTAAAAACTTTTCGACATACTTTACTATACTACGTTTTTTTTCCGACGAACTATACTATAACTTTTTTTTTTTTTTTTTCCACATACGATAGTAGGGCTTTTTTTCGACATGCTATATTATGAATATTTTTATTTTTTCAACATACTATGCTATAACTTTTTTATTTTTTCGACATACTACACTGACTTTTTTTTCGACATATAACTATTTTTTGACATACTACTACAACTTTTTTTTTCTTTTTTTCAACATAATACTATGATTTTTTTTCGACAAAATAAAAATAATCATAATATATTATGATTATTTTTATTTTTTGCGACATACTATACTATAACTTATTTTTTCGACATATATATACATACTTTATTTTAACTTTTTTAATTTTTTCAACGTACTACACTGACTTTTTTTTCGACCTACCATAATATTACTTTTAATTTTTTCGACACTATACTGTGACTTTTTTTCGAAATACTATACTATAACTTTTTTTATTTTTTCGACATTATACTTTGACTTTTTTTCGACATACTAAACTATGACTTTAAAAAATGTTTTAACATACTATACCATGACTTTTTTTCGACATACTATAATATGACTTTTTATTTTTTCGACATACCATACGATTTTTTTTGACATACTTTACTTGGACTTTTATTTTTTCGACATACTATACTTTGATTTTTTTTTCGATATGCTATACTATGACTTACATTTTTTTGACATACTATACTATGACTCTTTTTTTTTCGACATACGATTCTATGACTTTTTTAAATTTTGTTCGACATACTATATGACGTTTTTCGACATACTATACTATGACTTTTAAAAAAAAATTGTACATACTATACTATGACTTTTTTGTTTTTTCGACATGCTATAGTGTGACTTTTTCTCGACATACTATACTATGACTTTATTTTTTTTGCATACTTAAATTACTTTGTTTTTAATTTTTCGACATACTATACTATGACTTTTTTTTTACATTTTTCGACATACTATACCATGACTCTTTTTATAACAACTTTCTACATAATGTACTATGACTTTTCATGATATTTTTCAAAGTACTATACTATGAAATTTCATTATATATTTCATCATACTATACTATCAATTTTTAATAAAATACTATACTATGACTTTTTAAGACATAATATACTATGACTTTTTTTTATGACATACTAGACCTAGCGATCCCACTGGAGATACTAACTCGATCTTGGTCGTTTTTAACTACATCACAGAGACGAACTACCATCACAAACCTACCAGAGCCTGACCTTCATCCACCTTTTATGACACTATTATCTGAGAAGCTGAGCACAAGCAGCTGTCAGACTTCTTTGAACTCTGAAGACTTTTGTTACTCAAGAAAGCAAATCAAAAGATCAGTGACCTTAAGGAGGATATCCGACGGCTTTCTGATGAGCTGAAAAAGAAAGATTCCCTCCCCGTCTCCCTGGAGCCATAGACCTGGTCAGCTCCCGGGGCTGCTGCGCTCACTCCCGTCCTCTCAACCCAGTGATAGTCCATATGGGGACAAATGACACAGCTTGTCAGCAGTCTGAGCCGACTAAAAGGGACTTTAACGAGCCGTTTAAACTTTCGAAGTAACTTTACTTGTATGTGAAGTCTGTTTTTATTTCTGGTCCTATTAACACACACTGGCAGGTGGAGCAGGTGGAGCAGGGCATTTCAGCAGGATCCTCAGCCTCCACACTGGGCTACAGTCCACCTGCAGAGCTCACAAGATAAGTTTTATTGGCAAATTGAATGTGTTTTGGGACGTTTCTCCCTCTTCAGGACTGAGTCCCCCCCAGACGGCTGGGCCGCTCGCTAACAGCTAACATGCAGCACGCGGTACAATCAGGTACAATCCTCTCCACATGATCGACCTTGCACACCTCCCGGAACCTCCATCTCCATCACTGCTTACAAAAACAACACCTCAGAGTAGTGTTTCACCACTAGCTCCCCCTATTGATCACTAACCCTCTCTCCCAAATTTACTTTTTTTATGACATAATACAGCCTACTAAGATTTTTATGGCATACTATATGATTTTTTTTTTATACTATATTATGCCTTTTTATGACATACTACAGCTTAAAGGGACTATTTGTAACTTTCAGAAATGCTTGTAAACAGCGACACCTGTGGCCGTTAAGTCAACGAAAGGCAGCGTCGGGCTCGCGCTTGCTCGCTCTAAATATACCTGAACGAGCATCGCTCAACACAGTGAGGCGACACACGTCAGCTAAAACCACAATATCACTCTATATTTCACCTGCTTGGCAGTAATGTTAGCTGACCAGACGAAGGTCTCTCCATGAATCACTGCTGATCCTAGTGATGGCTTTTCCTGCCTCAGCACAGGCTGAGCACAGGCTGAGGCAGCGGGGCTCCGCAGCGAGTAACGTTGTCGTTTCCGCCCGCAGCCGGAGTAAACGGGAGACACCGGCACCCAGTCGGTAACGAGACAATAACGTTTCTCGCTGCGGAGCCCCGTCACTTTACAACACACGGAAAACCTCTGTTGGTCTGGAGGAGCTGCAGCAGTTATTTCGGCACAAACGTTCACTAGATATTCTCAGAGCTAAACTAACTCTTCTGCAGTGTGGAGTGAGCGGGCGTTCACGTCTAGAGGTGGAGCGAGTACACGAGAACGCGCGCGCTGTGAGTGAAGGCGAGCAAGCGGAGGAGGACACATGCGCGCACGCATATGCGAGCGCGCATGTGTCCCGACCCGGTACATTTATACGCTTAAAAAGTTACAAACAGTCCCTTTAAAATGATTGATTGACATTTTTTATGGCATACTATAATAGGTTTTTTTTTAGGACATACTATACTATGACTTTTTTAGGACATGCTATACGATAAAAAAAATGTATGGCATACTATACTATAATTTTTTATGGTATACTATACCATGATTTTTTTAGGACATACTTAAATTTTTTTATGGCATACTATTCTATGATTTTTATAACATACTAAACTATATTTTTTATGACATACTATATTGGGATTTTTATATATATTTATATATATATGTATAATGTATGTATATATGTGTGTATATATGTGTGTGTATATATATGTATATGTACATGTATGTATAAAATCATATATATACTTTGCCTTTTTATGACATGCTATGACTTTTTGTAACTTTATGACATACTGTACTATGATTTTTTATGACATCTATGACAGACTTTTTTGACGTTTTTTTTATTATATACTATACCATGATGTTTTTTTTATGACATACCATTCTACTGTATGACTTTTTCATGACATATACTATCACTTTTTTTTATGGCATACTACACTATGACTTTTTTTATGACCGTTTTTATGACTAAAACTGGAGGATTTTCTTTTGTATTAAATGTGCAAAATGCTTTTGGAAGTACATCCATATCGCCATTGACATTTTTTTTAAGATGCATAAAAATATGTTAAAGCGTTCGATTTTGTAGCAAAGAAGATGAATAAGAAAATCCATCCATCCATCCATCTTCAACCGCTTATCCGGGATCGGGTCGCGGGGGCAACAGCTCCAGCACATAATAAGAAAATGCTGATTCTTATTTTTCAGTAACAGCAGTGAGTGAGCAGGAAAACAGAATAAATCAATCACAAACTGGCCGTATTGAAACATGAGCACATTGTGCTGTTTAATAACAGTTTATGGGTATTTGAAGGATCAGTTTACTTATATTACAAAATAGTATTTTATCACCTAACCCAGGTAACCGTGTACATAGTTTGGGATCTTGTATGCTCAGCATACCTTTGTCTGAAACTTCTGGGGTGAAAGACATTTAACATGTGCTGCTCAAAACATTGAAAACCTCCTGATACTCTGGATAACCCACAGAACTGTCAAAAGTTTTGGCAGGAACTATTTCTTTGGTAAAAAAAAGTAGTTCCACAGTGCGATCTGTGGATTATCCAAGTAACCAGGACATCATAGATCATCAAAGATAAATTGCTGTTGAGTTTTTCTAATGTGGTTTCTCAATCCTTACCTAAAATAAACAGACTGGTTTTCAGCTTAATGACAAACATTTTTCAGATAAACCCAATTTTTTTTTACATGTTTTATTTATTTTATAAAGATTCAGATTAATCCTTCTGTTTGTCCAAAAAAATTTCAAATCTGGAAATGCCGGTAGGCTGTATCTCAAAACCTCATCACATAAAACCCAAACTTTCTGTTTGGCCAGGTGCCATTAAGGTTAAGTGGAAAGTACACATTTTTGTCAGTTGGTTAAACTGACCTTTTAAATTCACAACTGCAGATACTTCTCACTGCCACTTCTAGTACAACTACTGTACTGTAGCTTAAGGCACTTTTTAATTCAGACTGCAACTCTACAGAATGAAGGGGAAGTCAAGGACATCCTTTGTGTAGGCACATGATTGAACAGGAGAGGTAGCAAGAACAAGTTTTACATTACAAAGGGAGTGTGTGAAATCACTGCCTCGTTCACTACTCTCTTTATACAATAATAGACACTCAACAGTTTACTGTAGTGTGCAATAAGTTGAAATTTCAGAATTATCGTCAAAAAATTCAGAAGTTAGTTAAAGGGATAGTGCGGGTATTTTGAAGTGGAGTTGTATTTTCACCGCTTTATCTTGCCGTCAGATAACCCTTTCCTTCTCCTTTCCGACAGGGAACTGAACTGAAAGTGAAACCTTTCTAAGCTCTCTCCAAAGCCAGCAGGCTCAGATGACAAAAACAGTATAGATATGTTTCACTCTCAGTTCAGTTCACTGACGGAGAATATTCTAAATATAGCGTACACTTAAACGGATGTCAATTCTTTAGGTAAGTCTTTCTTCTAGGTGGCTAAAATACGTTTTTCTGCCGTTCCTGTCCACAACACTGTATTGCTTTGCTCCAGCGCTTCTGTCTGTTTCTCCAAGCTGGGGGCGTGACGACTGTCATCTACTGTAAGTAATAAACCTACTATGGATAAGTACCTCATACAACCCCACTTCAAAACACCCGAACTGACCCTTTAATATGGAGTGATTTTGAGGCAGCCGTCTTCAGCCACATATTTAACCACAGAACTGGGAATGATGAATTATGTATTAAAAAAATTATAAATTACACAATATCAATCGGAATTTGGTGTCCTTAGGAAAATGTATAAACCCACTTAGTTAAATTTAAGCTTATAAAACGTATTTGTCACTAGTCACTATGACTGAATCCAACAGCACCTTCAAAATCTGAAAGCAAGGTGTTTTTCATCATCTTTGCATTGAAGCGTTGCACTATGTCACATGTTTGAAAAGTTGCTTTCATCATTTAAACTTTGCAGATTTTGTAAAGCATCCTCACTCTAAAATCGTTGTGCAATTCATCAGGTTGTTTCATTTATGATTTGATGCTTGACTTCCTCAGCGTCAGATTTAGCTGTTGAGAGCAACATTTAGCTCAACTTGCAGTTTAGAGACGCCCAACAAAAAAGATTGGCTGTTTCCGGAGCTCAAATATTCCCGTGGACCGAGCTGCGGAGTATCCGGAGGCGAGACATGACTTCATCCCAGTCCAGGTAGGCGCCCTCCAGGTGTCGCAACTTGTCTGGCCTGCTGACGTAGTTCTTCCGCCCGTGCATCAGACGCCAGTTATCAAAGATCACTACGTCGCCTGAAACACAACAAATCCAAAACATCATTTACGAAGGTATGAGGTATATTTCATTAGATCTTTATTTCAGTAAGGAATTACATTTCGTCAAAATAATGTAGTTTGTTAACGGTGCTAAACTCCAAATTCAGAGCTTATTTATAATTGAGGGATTGCCTCCACACGGCTCTCAACATGGTGACAGCTGAGCTGGTGGCTGGCAGCTAATGTTGCTAACAGCACAAACAGTGCAAACACGACGACGACACCGTCGGTTGAGACGGTATTATCAGCTGTAACCGCCGTATAAGCAGTGCAGAGCAGCGGTGATTAGTTAGCCAGCGGGGCAAACGGACTCACGTGCACGCACGGCCAGACCGGCTACGTAAACAAAGCACAGAGACGCTCGGATTACAAAACACACAGGAACGTGACTTCATTCTCTGCTCAGGTAGACATTAACCCACTATATCTTTACACAGACAACAGTTGTTTGCTGCTATATTAATGCTCTGAATTTCAAAATAAGCACCTTAATGAAATGCTTCTTGGCCTTGGAAGTAACAATCACTGTTAATCAGTGACTACTGTAGGTAGTAAACTAGTCAGCCAGTCGACAGACATGCGAACGTTTGCATCTTACGTTAAAGCAGATAAACACACTGTTTAAAGGACCAATATGTAATATATTTACTGTAATAAATCATAAAATGACATATGATATGATATTTCATCAGAAATTAAGGACACATGCTGAATTGAAATACTGGCTTCTCAGACAACAATGCTACGGCCAGGATGTTCTCCTGTGAAATTTCCATTCCGGTCCAGGAAGTCTGTTTTTGTTTTGGCCGGTGTGATCCCGTCCACTGCACATTTCAACACCCTGTCGCCACATATGAAACAAATTGACATACAAACACAGCCTTCAGCAGCTGTGGCAGCAAGCACATCGGCACATCTCTCTGTGGTCCGTGTGCAGCTGGGTTATCAAGGCAGCCAGTATTTGAGACACACCGCCGGTGAAATGATTCAGACTGCTGCTGGACAGAGGCAAATGCGGTCGTGTCTAGAAGGTAACCCTCCAACTGCAAAAACCTGCGCTGCAATCAGTCACATCGGAGGAGTGGACGGTTCAAGGCTCCAATTTTTTTTAATTTGGACTGTGTTACCCATTTGAAACTCAAGCGGTCAGTCCTACATAGTGTTCCTTTAATCAATTTCTTAAACTTTTACTTGTGTTTTTGAAAGATTAAAAAAGACCTCCAAACTGCTAATATGTCTCTCTTACTACAGCTTAAAGTAGTTTGACAGTCCCGACAAGCCTAGTTACAGTTGCTGCGCTATGTCTGGATAATTGCTGTTCAGGTGAGGGGTTTAGCCAAATGTATTTTCATCGCGTCTCGCCCCTCTCTATGACGGCAGGCTTTGGGGTGTGGCTACTTGGAAAACAAGTTTAAAGGACACGTTTGTTTGAAGCATCTCAAGGCCGCGTCGTCAGGATGGATGCTTTCCAACATGGAGGCTTGAACCCTGCGTCTCTCTACTGACAGCACCATGCTGCTACACTGGGATGTCCTTAGACTCATACAATATCACTACTTCATCTCTGTCACTTGGCGTGGCAGACTCTTTGCAGAGCAGTGATTATTTAGAGAGGGTTACACCTCACATGAGGTAATTTAATCTGGTCTACAGTGACAGAGGTCACATTGACTCTCTGATGTCATTGTGACCTTGATGATGAGGTTGTTGTACGTCAATGTACCGGTACATGTTCTGTTTACTACGAGCCTGAGTATTAGCACTTTTACTGTGATTAGAGGGCTTTACAGGTACATTTTCTGATATTTGTATTTATGTCGGTAGAGTTTTTAGAGGTGCACACTGACCTGGCATCATTTTGTAGGTGACCACGTTCTCTGGTCGGTTCACGATGTCCGTGAAGGCCTTCAGCGCTCTGTAGAAGGGCTGAACTTGATGGAGGGGGAGGTCCAGCACCGAATCTCGGGTGGCGTTGTTGAAGCTTATCCTCGTAACACAGCCCTCGGCGTTAACGCTACTCAGAGAGGAAGAAGACGTTCAATGTCAAACTAACATGACTCATGAGTTTTAGAGTTGAAACTATTCGTTGATTAATTGATTGGATGCTCAACAAAAAAAATTATTGGCAACAATTTTGATAATTAATTAATCAAATAAGTCAAATACCAAGCAAACGTGCCAAATTCACTAGCAGGGCTAGTATTAATTATTTTTCATTATTGATTAATCTGATATAATCTGGATTTGGTATATAAAATTTCAGAAAATAGTGAAAACCAATGTGATGATTTGCTGCTTTTTTTCAAAATTGCACATTAAATATTTTTGGATATTTGACTGAAAAAAATTGACAAAATGTGCAATTTGAAGACATCACTTTGGGCAATGGAAAACTTGCATTTTTCTCTATTTTCTAACATTTTAGAGACTCAAGCATCAAATCATCAATATATTAATCAATTATGAAAATAGTAATTTGGTTGCAGTCCTTTTACCCAGAAAGGATTCAAAAGCCTCATTTATTTATCGCACATTAACTAAAAATCAACTCTACGTGGCCAAAAGTATATGGACTCATGAGCATTAGACCACATAGTGAACATTATTATGCAACACTCTTCTGTTCCACCTGGTGTTGGAGGCCATATAGAGTATATATTTTGGACATAATAATTCTGAACAGCAGATGGCAGTGTCCCATTTCCAATCACACACACAAACTCCACTGCATCTTTTTTTCTTTTTCTAAATGCATGTCATTTAGATTTTTGCAAGGTCTGAATCTTTGCTTCACACAGAGATAGTAAATGTGTGTGTATGTGTGTGTGTTAATAAAAAACAGTGATCTAAAAAAGCCCATCTTACTCGATGATGCATTTCTTGGACTGCAGCATGAAGTCACAGTAGTCCGACCCCGTGTCGGTGAAGTCCGCTTGGAGCGTGGTGAGCGTCCTGAAGGCTTCTGGGTCTTCTCTCCGCAGCACCTCGGCCATGTGGAAGCCATCCACCACCTCGCTCTCCCCTCCCTCCTCGGCCTGGTTGATGCAGTGCAGAACCTGCACCTACAACAAATCCAACACACACATGCGGCACAAATGCTCGTTTTACGACTCTAACGGCATAAATGCCAGCAATCGAAACAAACTTAAAAGCAGCACATAAATTCATAAGTGAAACCATATCTGCGTCGTGCAGTCTAATCCTCTAAATGGACCATATAAGTCAGATTTTACTCACTCCAGGTGTGAAGTACAATGCAGGGTAGTCTGTATGGGCACTGAGCCTTCCTGAAGTGTAGGCTACATTGTTTGCCATGTGTTTGTCCTGCACCTGCCATGTGTGCCTGAAGACAAAGATAACATTCATTACTAAACTCCACGTTAATTATTTAACTTTGGCTTTAAAGATAAGCAGCGACAATTAGGCTGTGTGGAGAAAAAGGATGAGATGACATGAACTTTGCAGGGATCCCTGCGGGGGGAAAGCGGGCAGCTTCACAGGAACGCTCAGACTGTAGTCTCTGAAGTAGACACTTCATTGAGATGCAGCAGGAGTCGAGCGCTAATGAGGTAAAGTTATCTTCCATGTTCTGTTTGCATGCCTCGTTTGGATGCCCGACTCGTAAAATGGTCTAGTTTCTCCAATGGCAGGCCTTCAGCTTTAGTCTGCAGTGTCTTTACTTCCAGCAGTATGAGCTCATCCGCTGGCAGTGGAAAAGCTTTACGCTCCAAACCTCTGTTCTGACTGAGTGCACCAGGTAATTCCTCTGGCTTAAAAAAGCTGGAATGCTCTTAGGTTGTTTTCCCCGTCTCTGTCCTCAAGTAATCAGCACTGCAGTAAGTCAAAGTGATGAACTCTGGTGCGATGAAAGGGCCAACAGACACTCTCTAAGCTTCTCCGTGGAAACTAAATGAATCAAAGCTACAGATAATTGACGAGTGGACACATTTTCCTAAACATTAATGTTGTAAAGTGAGAATCTGAGAACGTCTTTCAACAAAATATCTAGCTGCTTTTTCCCCCCCTTTTCCCCTATTTTCCCATGTAAATAAAAGCTCTTTTGTATTTAATTTTTTAATAATAACACTCCCTGGGCTCTGCTCCAGCAAAAATATGATCAGTGGAAAATTCAGCAGTTCGGGATTTAGTGGGGAGTCAGATTATTAAACAGTGGCTTGGCTGAGGATGACAAGAGAAAAATGGATGAACGTCACAGAGTCTTACCCGTAGTAGGTCAACCGGAGATAGCCAATCCTCTCAGCTAGTCTGGCCACTTGGCCTTTCTCTGCCTGCGCCCCCGTCAGGTAGACGATGCCAACGCGACGCAGGGCCATGAGCCAGGCCAGCGCAGCCTTATCGTCATGGAGGACTTCCTGGAAGTCGCCCGTGGGAATGTGCAGTTTGGAGTCCCAATAAAAGCGCTCTGAAATGAGAAAGGGGACATGGGGGAAACGTCACTTCATCTTAGTGGAGATTTACATACATACAGTGGTTTCTGTTTTTTTGTTTTGTTTGTCTGACAAGAAATAAGCTGTGTGTCTACAATGCACAGACATGAAGCTTTCCCACCCAACAGTCTGTCTTTGTCCTGTCCCGTCGCTGCTCTGCTCAACAAACAAAAGCTGCACAAGGACAGAACTGCTCTGTATCATAGCAACTTTATCAGATGTTACATACATTTTTTTAATGCACATTCACTCTAAGATATAAGTTTGAATTCGCAAAGATACCTAATGTTTTCACTAAAGACACGTCAACGTTATCCCATTGTTTGGTTGAACTGAAAAGGACCGGAACCATCCAGGTGTGCAGCAGGAATGAGCTACATTACAGTATAGAGCATGACCATTCCCTTATACTTTCCATCAACACACATCGCTAACTTTAGGAATCATTCTTTTTCCGAGATGGCGGAATGAAAGTTGAATAATGTGCCGTTAGGTGCTGTCTGGTGTGCTACAGCCAGAGGAAATCAAGTCAAGCATGAACTCACACTTTCTATTGAATGAAACACATTATTAATGTGTAGTTGGCAATTTTTTAGGCTTAAAAATGTAACTAAATATTTGAAAAAACATATTAGAAGTGAAGAGGGTCGCAGGTTCAAACCCGGCTTGGGGCCCTTCTGTGGGGAGTTTGCATGTTCTCCCCGTGTTAGTGTGGGTTTTCTCCCGGTTCTTCCCATAGTCCAAAGACATGCAGGTTAATTGTTGACTCTAAATTGCCCGTAAGTGTGAATGGTTGTCTGTCTCTATGTGTCTCAGCCCTGTGATAGTCTGGCGTCCTGTCCAGGGTGTACCCCGCCTTCGCCCAATGTCAGCTTGGATTTACAGCCCACCCCCCGACCCCGAATGGGATAAGTGGTTACAGATAATGGATGGATGGATGGATATTAGAAGTGGCTCGCGGTGCGACAGATTTTATGTTTGCTTTGTCACAAAAGGGAAGCAATTAATTTATAACTTCATTTTTGGTCTCCTGTGTCTTTCATTTGAAAACGATGCACTGCATGTGATAGTCTGCGCACAAGATGAATAGCTCGCTGAGAAAAGTCAGCCCGTCTCCGTCAGACAGACAGAAGTGGAAAGAATCCTCCCACTGCTCTCCACCCAGCTGGCTCGACTCCTTTTTCCATGCAGCCTCTCTCCAGTGACTTCCACAGAAACAGCTGCTAAGTACATTTGCAGGACGAGGAGGAGGAGGAGGAAAGTTTAGCTGAGGAGATTGTGTACCTGTCTGATCTTTGTGTCTCCTCCTTGTGTCTCTTTTCAGTACCCACCAACTTAAACTTTCCAAATGGCTGCATCACAAACACATTACAAGGTTAAAGCCAGCAGGAGACGGACACACGGCGAGGCGAGCTGAACTTCATGCATAATTTATCATCCTCAAGTGTCTAAAATGTTAAAAGACATTGCGACTGTTTGTTCTGAAGGCCATAAAGATGTACAGTAGCAACAGACCAACCGGTGATGAGGAATTTCTGTGCCTTGTTTTTTATTTTTAAAAAGGCAGGGAGGTACAAAGCACACCGGGATGCATCATCAGTCAGAAACACAGTGATCATCATGACTCGCAGACCTCCCTCCAGGCTGTTGTCACAAAGGATCAGCTTCTGGCCGCACAGTTCAAAAGGGTCAGGAACCTCCCGCTTGTTAAAACTTGTCAAGAGGGCAGAGGGGGGGAAACAAAGGCAGAGAAACAGGAAAACTGGGGCAAAGGTCATGCCTGAATGTTACAATTGCTCTCGTGAAACTGAACCTGGATGTCTTTTGCAGACACGCCGGTGTTTTGGCTCCACGGTTTAGAGTATCGCCCGTGACAAAGAGGCTACAGCGCTGGTCGCAGTGTGCACATACATCAGCTGTGCAGACCTGGCTGTAGTTCAGCTCCAATCTCATTTTGAACACCCTCGCTGCTGTCGAGGGAGTTCACACTGCGGCGGCCGGGTCGAACAAAAGATGAGAGCTTTGCTTGAATATCTGCCTTCTAATCATGTAATTAGCTCCGCAAATGTGCTTCATTTTTAACTGGGAAGGCTCATCACAAATCTTAGATGTGAAGAATCACAAGAAAGTTCTTTTTTTAGTTTCTTGTCAGCTCACACTGGCAGCAGATTAAAGAACAAATAAGGGCCCCAAACTGCTGTAGATATAAATCTGGTCAAATTTAGAGCCGATAAAGCAGATTTTTTAATTTATTTTTTTAAGTAATGCACATGACCAGTGTGTAGGATTTAGTGGTTAAGGATGCGTTAACACGTTATTGCCTTAACTTTGACAGCCCTTGTAAAAACGGGAAAGGCTCTTTCTAGAGCCAGTGTTTGGTTTGTCTGTTCTGGGCTGCTGTAGAAACATGGCAGAGGAACATGGTGTACTCCTTGAAGAGGACCCGCTCCCTATGTAGATATAACGGAGTCATTCTAAGCTAACGAAAACACAACAATTCTTAGTTTCAGGTGATTTATATTAAAATCATAGTTATGAACATTATATTCCATTTCTGCTTATAGATCACCCTAAATCCAGCTTTGAAGTACTTGTACTTTACATGAGTATTTCCGACTTCTACTTATTACACTACTTTCCACCTTATTTCAGATGGAAATACTCTTTACCACTGCAATTATGGAACAGCTACAGTTACTGGTTATTTTGCATCCTTGGTATTGGGCTTGTAAGACTTTGTTCTGGTCTGATGAACCTACAGAGAATTATCAGCTGTATCTGCAGCTCCCCTCGGCTCGATGGAGCTTCACAGTGAGTTACAGTTCATTGTTTAGTTGTCCGGCCTGCAACTTTTGTTTTTCTTCACTCTCACTGCTCTCATAGTGTCGTTTTCAGCCGCAGCAAACAGCAGTTTTCAGCGAACAAGCTCTAAAAAACACTGTACACTACCATAGACTCATAAGAAGTGGACGATGTCACCCATTGGCTTGTGGACTACAGTTTTGAAGCCTTGAGTTCGGCATTTTGGCCATCGCAATCTTGGTTATTTGCAACCAGAAGTGACACAAGAGGGTGGAGCTAAGTACAACCGAACGCTGAATAAGATGTTTTCAGGCTACAGAAAATGTTACAATTAACTTCCATGAACTGAAAGCACACCGTGAAAAGGTTAAAGTTGTAAGACAAAAACACGGACAACTCCCAGACCGGACAACGCCGTGGTAGCGACCTGCCAATCACAAGGTAGCCACGCCCTGCGTACCCTGCTTTTATCATCCCTTTGACTCTAAATGGGACCATAATTTACTAAATGAACATCACGCTGTATTGAAGAAGACTTGAAACTAGAGACTGAGACCATAAACTCATGTTTACAATCTTTACTGAGGTAATAAATCAAGTGAGAAGTAGGCTCATTTTCTCAGAGACTTCTATACAATCAGACTTATTTTTGCAACCAGAGGAGTCGCCCCCTGCTGGATATTAGAAAGAATGCAAGCTTAAAGCACTTCAGCATTGGCTTCACTTCTCAGACCCGGAGGTTGCCCACTGTTCACTACCTGCTCAGCACCAAACAGCAGACAGACAAAGTTAGAAACTAGCTGGTGAATATAGTGGAGCATTAAGCAGCTAAAGAGCCAGACATTTCCCTCAGGATTTGGTGGAGACCAAAAACAGAGCTCAAAGAAAGTGAGTATTATTTGATAATTACTATTAAATTTTATTATAGATTTCCATTCTCCAAGTGGCCAGAAAACCGACTCCAAATGAATGCTGGATGTGTACATAAGCTAAAAAAATAAGCCTATAACTGTTTGCTAAGTTTGGAAACTGTACGTCAATGTTGTGTTTACAGCTCGTTTCCACTGCTTGCTATTGCAGGTTTAAGTTAATTTGTTCATTTCAGTAAAACCACTGCGTATTTCACAGGACGGACCGTGCTGGTGTTTGCTTGAAGGGGCACCTCTGACAGTCTGACAAGATAGTATATGTGCATAATCCTCTCCCCTGTTTCCCCCCTCGGTCGTGGTCTGCTACAGTGGCTTTTCCAGATGAGGAAACCTGAAGCCGCGGCTCCCGTGGCTGTCAGGCAGCTCATGGCAGTTTGGCTCTCCCCTCTCTGTGCTCTGTTTAAGCTCGGAGGGCCGCGTCGCTCTCCTCTGCAGCTGGGAGCGCCTCCAAAGCTCCGTTTCAATCACTGCAGTTATCCAGAGAGCTTTTGTTTTGACTTGGTTAAGTTTTATCACAGAGCTCGGATCAGCTCACTTCAATGGGCCGTCTGTGGAATGCACAGTGGAGGGCTCACAGCCAGATGGGCAGAAACAACCTTTTTTTATTTTTTTTTGGAAAGAATAATTAGATTCAAGCTGTTGTTTATACTAAAAGCATATAGTAGGCTATTTTAGAGATTGCACTGAAATAAAATAAAATAAGATTGCCGTATTTCAGCTGCAATCTGACCTCCAAATATTTCATTCTTGGATTTGATTTTACTGATGTTTCAGTATAAATAATCCCAGTGACTACTCAGCGACAATTCAGTGGGAAATATTGTACTTTTTACGCCACATTTATTTAACAATTGCAGTTACTTTACAAATTAAGATTTCATACACAAAGCATATGATGATTTTATAAATTATGATGCATTTCTATAGATTAAACTACCCAACAGTAGCTATAAGACATAAATAGATAAATTAGCGCCTCGACCAACTATAACAGTAAAATGCTGCTTACACATTAATTCATCAGTAATAATCCAATAATGTCATGTACAATAGTATAACACTCACAGAGAGCCATTTCTCTACATTATAAATACTTTTTCTTTTGATACTTTCAAATAAATTTTGCTCATAATATTTATGTACTTTTTATTAAAGGGTCATTTTGGTATTTTTCAACCTGGACCATATTTCCCATGTTTTTGTGTCTAAGTGACTAATGGGGACAACAATTTCTGAAATTGGTCCAGTACTGAGGGAGAACGCTGCAGACAGTAGCCGCTCACAGGCTGCAATGTAATCCCATCGGGGTAAACTGGCACCTTAATTTACGTCCACTAAAAGTGCTTGTTTTTGCAGTGAATGTTATTATAAGTGTCTGACAACATTATGGAAAGAGTCTCGCTCAAGGAGAAGTCTCGTTCTGAAATCTGGCGAGGTGACGTGTTGAGCTGGAGTGCCAGCCGGGCAGATTTTTTGTGTTGGAGTACAGAAAGCTTAGCTTAATGTTATCTAAAAGATTTCAATGTCATGGCTGAATATTTAGATGATTTTGACAACGTGGATGAGTTATTTGAATTCAATGGCTTCCGTATTTACTTGAGCCAGAGTATACGGATATTCAGATTTCACAATGAAACTTCTCTGAGTGAGACACACAGAAACAACCAGACCGCATCAAGCAAAAGGTAAGAAAAAGGATTCATTTCTCGATAGGGTGCTTTCTGTAATGTTATAATAACAATCTGAGCCTGTCGGTGGCAAAAACAAGCACTTTTAGTGGACGTAATGTCACATAGACGCTGCTCCCTTGCCCTCACAGCTCGTTAAGCAGCTGCCGACTGCACCGTTCTCCCTCAATACTGGACCTATTTCAGAAATTGTTGTCCCTATTAGTCACTTAGACACAAAAACATGGGAAAATAGGATCCAGGGGTTCAAGTTGAAAAACACCTAAGTTACCCTCTAAGTGACATTTTCAACGCAGGAATTATACCCAAAACTGTATTCTTATATTGCAGTATTGCTGAATACTTCCTCCACCACTGAATAAAGCATCTTTTGACTGTCTTTCTCATTAATCACAGCAAGTTATACATTTTTAACACTGTTGCATCTCTGTTAATACACTTGTTAAGTGAATACAGATGATTTAAACCAGCCTGTTAACAGCTGCAAGAACAAAAGCTGTTTAATGATTAATGATTAGTGTTCTTGAGAAGGAATAGCACCCATTACATTACCATACTGCCAACATGTTGTGCATTCATTAGTGTTAATTTGTTCAGCAACTTGCCAAACTAAATTAGCCTGCCAAACTTAGAGCAACGAAACAACTTGTTTTAAAGAGGGAATAGCGCCATATTTGGTAACTTGTTGTTATTTATATCCATATTAACAAGTGTAAAATGTTTTCCCCATAACAGCCATAATCTGCATTTGCCACAAATGAGACTTTTTGTTTCTTCTGGGAGGATTGAGATTGTATTGGAGTAACTACAGAAAGTGCTTTACTCGTCAAGAAGAAAATATGTTTGTCATTGCAGGCCTTCATAAAAGTTATAAATTATGAGAAGTTTCAAAGTAATCCCATGTTTAACCACACCCATGAGTCCAGACATTTTATTTCTCTTTAGGGTCCTTTCCATAATGTTGTCAGACACTTATAAAAACAATCTGAGGCTGAGTCAGTGGCAAAAACAAGCACTTTTAGTGAACATAACGTTACACTGACACTGCTCACTTTTCTCTCACATCTCGTTTTGCAGCTGCCGGACACAGCGCTCTCCTTCAATAATGAACCAAATTCATAAATTGTTGTCCGCATTAGTCACTTAGACAGAAAAACATGGGGAAATATGGTTGAAAAATACCTAAGTTACTCTGTAAGAGACATTTTCAACGCAGGAATTTTATCCGAAACTGTATTCTTATATTGCAGTATTGTTACTTTTACGTAAATAAAAGATCTGAATACTTCCTCCACCACTGAATAAAGCATATTTTGACTGTCTTTCTCATTAATCACAGCAAGTAATAAATTATTAACACTGTTGCATCTCTGTTAATACACGTGTTAAGTGACTACAGATTATTTAAACCAGCTTGTTAACAGCTGCAAGAACAAAAGCTGCTTAAAGATTAATGATTAGTGTTCTTGAGAAGGAATAGCACCCATTACATTACCATACTGCCAACATGTTGTGCATTCATTAGTGTTAATTTGCTACGCAACTTGCCAAATTAAATTAGCCTGCCAAACTTAGAGCAACGAAACAACTTGTTTTAAACTTGTTGTGATTTATATCTATATTAAGAATTGTAAAATGTTTGTAATGTGTCTCAACTGGGAAAGAAGAACATGTTTTTGTCATTGCATGCCGTCATAAAAGTTATAAATTGTGAGAAGTTTCAAAGCAATTTTTACTACACCCGTGAGTCCAGACATTTGAAAAGCAAAAAATAAACTGTGTTCCTAGTTATATTTCAGTTAACAATTAGCATGTGTGTTTGCGTTTTCACAGTGTACATAATGTGTGTGTGTGTCAATAGAGCTTCGTGAAACTCACTCCACCCTCCACTAATTGGACAAACACACCTTTATCTATGAAACCTACCTGGATGATAGAGCAGCCAACCTCTGCACTCCCAGTTTGGAGCAGACAGAGTGAGCAGTGTTGTCTCACTGGAGAGCTGCAGGCCGTCCACACACACTAATCCAAACACAACTCTTTCTCCATCAGCAAGTTTAGCTTCCCCAAATTATACTGAGCCTTGCAGTAGTTTGTCAAATCATGTCCCTTTTGCCAACTTATACTCAATGCTTTCAGTATTATTCAAAGCGCCAAGCGGGAGGTCTGGCTTGCCAGAGAAACGAAAAATCCAATCATTATAATCGCCAAGCTTTCAGTGCAGTCTGATGTAAAGGTGTTGAAATTTCAAAAGAGATGACAAAGAGAAAGGATTTAACCCAAATATAGTTGATCCGTGAAGGAATTACAGGAATATATACGGTGAAAAATAAACTGTGTGTGGGTGAAAAATAGTGAAATCTGTTGAAAGGAGGCTTAATTTCTCTTGAAAGACACATCTGGTATGTGGAAGCTTTGGCTGACCACCATGATTTTTGACAAATTTGAATGGTCAACAGTCCATTATAGCACACTTCACAATGATAAAAGCTAATTTTGATAAATGAAACACTAATAGTTTACAGTTTAAACTCCTTGCAGGTTAATAACACACCACATGTACACGTGTATGTAAGCATGTGTTCTGCTGAAGCTGTAAATGGCGTGTGAACTGACTGTCAGGTTTGGAAAACACTTTTTCCGTGGATGGCCCTCCGCAGCTATGTTTCCAGGAGCCTTTTCTGTCAACTGACGAGAGATGACATAGACGGCTAAATTCAGACCAGATGGAAAATGGGAAACACCAGCCAAGACGGGGGATTGACAAATCAGCTGCTACTTGGCTGAGTCAAACCACTCAAACCTTATCTCTGTAGCACCTACCTGTGTATATGTGCAGGTATGTGCAGATCAGTGTGCTTTGCAAATGACTGACAAATTTATGTAATCAGTAAATTGAAGAGTGAGAAATAAAGTGAGAGAGTACTTCGAAGTAGAATGTAGAACTTAATATGTTAAAAAAGAAAGTAAAAAAAAAAAGATTTAAGTTTAAAAGTGAATAAGAATGGCTTAAATAAAAAAACTAGAATTACCACCTCATGGTTGTATTCCTCCGCAAACCAGTCAAGTTGCAGTTTACATCCATGTCTTCCCAAAATGTCATCACTTCATCATTTTATCTTGTTTGAAATCTATTATCTATTATCTTTGTATGAAATTGCCATATTTAGCATATGAATTATTGTGATACGGCCAAAAATGTGTTTTGTGAGCTCACAGTGACCTATAACCACCAAAATCGAATCAGTTCATCCTTTAGTCCAAGTGGATGTTTGTGCCAAATTTGTGAAGAAATTCCCTCCAGGCGTTCCTGAGATATCTCGTTCACGAGAATGTGGTGGACGGTAGGGGTGTAAGAAAATATCGATACACATGAGTATCGCGATATTATATAGATTCTCCAAAACACTGTATCGATTTTTAATTAACCTCTTAAAAACCCGACGGCCGGCTGCTATTCGATCTTTTGGAGGTTGTAGCGGGCTCAGTTTTTAAAGCTAGTGTGAAGTTACTGGTGATTTTAGACTCTTTATAAGGGTGCTCAAGCACACCTAAATTTCATCTCAGCACCCCTAAAAAATAACTATTAAACCCTCTGACACCCACGGGATCGTCGCCAATCCCGGCTGACATTACTGTCTTTAAGAGGCTGCCGCGGGCTCAGTCTTAATGCTTGAAGCTAGAGTGAATATTGGCATCATATAAAACTAGAAAAATGGAAGGAATCTATTGGTACCAACCATGTCATACTAGCTTGTCGAGAAAGAGGCTAAATAACACTCCAGAGTTACAATAAATTTTGGCGAGGAAAAACTGGCATGGCGGTTTTCACAGGGGTCCATTGACCTCTGACCTCAAGATGTGTGAATGAAAATGGGTTCTATGGGTACCCACGAGTCTCCCCTTTACAGACATTCCAACTTCATGCTAATCACATGCAGTTAGAGGCAAATCACATGCAGTTTTTTGCATGCAGTATAAAGGTGTTATTTTCTATTCTAAAATGGTAAAAATCTCAAATTTCTGGTGTGTACTTTATACTAGGACAGTTTTCCTAAAATTAAATTTAAATCACAATATATCGCCTTGCTTACTGTATCGCAATATATTTCAATATATTGAATCGTTACTCCAGTATCATGATTCGTATCGTATCACCAGATTCTTGCCAATACACAGCCCTAGTGGACGGACGGATGGACGGAGACACGTACAGTACGTGCAACAGACAGACAGACAGACGGACAACCCGAATGCCTCCAGCCACAGCTGTTGCTGGGGTGGAGGTACAGAAAAGTGTTTAAACAGACTAAAAGCCAGGCTAAAAAAGTGTTGCATGTATATTTAAAGATACCACTATGCACCATTTTCAGCTCCCCTTACAATAGGTCCTTGAGCAGAATGTCCTAAATAGCTAATTATATTCCAAAACATATGCGGACACCGAAAGTATACGTGCAAACTGTTCTGTTTCCATGACACTGGGACACAGGGTGCCTGCATAGGCAGATGGGTCGACACGTGCAAACTGCTTGTGGTCGTAAATTTTCATCTGCAGACGGACATTCACAAAGAGTAAAGCAAAGGTCCTCATGGGCAGATGACATTTACACATCACTGACCTTCATGGCTACGCGGTTGTGGAAATGATTATTTGTCCTTAATGGTTTGGAGCATAAGAGCTACAAGCTGTTGCAGAAAACGTTTTCATCCTGCACTTTAAAACAATTCATATGCTTCTTCAGAAGTACTATTCTCCATAGATTTTAGTGAAATCTGTACAAAAACAAGCAACAAAGAGTAAGGCCTTAAAAATGGGTGCGAGGTGTGCTCTTCTTCTGGACCTAGTCGGCACTCAGGCGGCCATTCTGGATCAACTTTAACTGATTTATGACATTTTTGGTAGACAAAAGAGTCTACTAGAGATCATCTGTCTGTATTGGTATTGAAATGTATTACCTAGTACCACAAATATTGCCACAGTCTACTATAAAGTACACACTACTGAGGAATATTTCCCACTTTGTATTTAGGGCATGCATGGCCTTTGTCAGATTTTTGACCGCTTCACAGATATTTTCACAATGCTAAGATTGATTGAGACCAGATAGTTATAAAGACATGGTGAAGTGCCAGAGATTTCCGTAGGGTTAGAAATTGTTCAGGTTTTTTGGCTATGACTAGTAACTAGGGTTGTTTTTTTTGGCAGGTTAGAGGAAGATATAACAGAGACAGCTGTCACAAAAACTTTCCTACAGTAAATTTCACAAAATCTGTCTAGCATACTGCTTTCAAAGTCTCCTAAGCTTTTACATACTTGCATTATATTTTGAAACCGTTGGACTAAACTACACCGTAAGGTATTACAGACTGTGAAACTCCCCGTCGTCTCCAAGGTCAAGAAAGAACTTTCTAGAATAAAAGAAAATCTATTATTATTAAATCTGTTATTGTCGTATTGCTGTTTACTGATGGCTTGATATAAAAGCAGCGGTATTGATCAATACAAGTGCTAAGGTACCAAACACAAGGCAACTAAATTAAAAACAAAATCCCAAATCTAATAGGTGCAAGAACAGAACAAGAAGGATAAAATAAACTTTATTAAGACCGACGCATCCGAAACATGGAGCTCAAATTGAGCTTGTGTTCTGTTACTAAAATATTTAATTAGTAGGGCTGTCAAAGTAAAGATAATAATGCATTAACGCAACTTGTGATTTTTAGGTTAGGTTTAGGTTTTTAGGTGAAGGTACTGGCATCATATGAAACTAGAAAACCCTAGGAATCCATTGGTACAAACCATGTCATACTAGCTTGTTGCTAAAGGATGAGAAATAACGCTCCAAACTTGCGCTAAATTTTGGTGAGGAAAAAAACTGGCATGGCAATTTTCAAAGGGGTCCCTTGACCTCTAACCTCAAGATATGTGAATGAAAATGGGTTCTATAAGTACCCACGAGTCTCCCCTTTACAGACATGCCCACTTTATGATAATCACATGCAGTTTGGGGCAAGTCATAGTCAAGTCAGCACACTGACACACTGACAGCTGTTGTTGCCTGTTGGGCTGCAGTTTGCCATGTTATGATTTGAGCATATGTTTTATGCTTTTATACTATGGACAATCATGTGATTAATTGCAATTAAATATTTTAATCGATTGACAGCCCTAAAAGCTAGCAATCTACTGGAGGAACACGAGGAACAAAAACAATTTGCAAATGATTATAGTAAACAGGCGAGTCTAACTCTGAACTGCACATGGTCAAACTACCATTCAACCATTGTTGCTTGCTATGTAAAAGTAGCACAACGAAATGTGAAAGGGGCCACTTCCATTAGTACAACTTGATGCAGTTACTCTGAGTGATCACAGCAAATGACTCAACTTGTCACAGAAACGGCATACCATTAAGCCTTGTTGAGGACGAGTAATCCACTGAATAAGGGAAATGTTGTAAGGGCAAGAAGACAGACTCCTTTCACAAACTACCGATGTGAGTTGGTGGATAAGTGTGTGAGTAAAGGCTGTGAGCTATGTGTTTGTGAGCTATATTTTTACTTTTTTCTAAAAATCCATTTAACCTGTTTCCCATCCCTCTTTTAAATACCAGTGACATGAAATTAGTCATGATTCCCACCCCGACTAAACAAACATGACAGGCGCAAAATGGGAGGCCTGAGACGATGACACGGTTCAAATATTAAAAGCATCTGGCAGGCGTTTGAGTAAGCCACTGACAGATTTATCGGTGAAAGGAAGAGTCGTCGCAGATAAGGTTGTGAGTGACATGTTTTTGGTGTTCCCGAGAGCAATGCAGCATCATCACTCTCCTCTACGTGACGTGAAAGGTTCAAAGTGCACATGACGGCAAGAAAGCACCATGTGTGAATTCCAAAGGTCCTGAACACATCTATGAATGAGATGTGATACTCGTGCTGGTGATTACAGAGACAAACAGAAACACATAAATCTGACAGGATGCTTGTCACATAGTAGTTGGCTAATTAAATATTTGACTAAAGGTGCCAGCTGCTGAGTGGCCCATAAAGATGTTTGTCCAAGGAAATAGAAATAAATGAGCCACACTAGTGTAGGCTCTAGGCTTGGGAATCACCAGAGGCCCCATGATACGATGTTATCACGATACTTAAGTCACGATACGATGTTATTATGATTTTAAACATTTTGCGATAGGAGTATAATATATAATGCGATTTAATACCTTTTTTCAACTGTAAATTATGCAGTTTGTAAACATCTGTTTTTATCTAATAAGATACAGTTTTCATCTGCTCATCTCAGAGTTTTCATTCACAATTCTTGAGGTCAGAGGTCAAGGGACCCCTTTGAAAATGGCCATGCCAGTTTTTCCTCGCCAAAATTTAGAACAAAACTTTGAATTGTTATTTAGCGCTCTTCCCGACAAGCTAACATGACATTGATTCCTTAGGCTTTCTAGTTTCATATGATACCAGTACCTTCATTCTGAGCAACTCTAGCTTTACAACTGAGCCCGCTACAACCTCTGAAAGACACAATAGCAGTCGGATTGTTAAAAGGTTTTAGTCTTTATAATAAAAGATCCAATACTTGACGTCCGTGTAACGATACAATATTGCCACGCAAAATATTGCGATACTATGCTGTATTGATTGTTTTCCCCACCCCTAGTATGCTCATTGTAAACAACACACTGTTAATACACCAAAGTATTGAACATTTTATTCTGACCTGATGATGGCATGAGATGAATAATCAGGGGCTCGCCAATTTTCACTAAAACCATCATGTCTGCACTAAATTGAACGATAATCCATCCAATAGTTGTCGTGCCATTTCAATCATTGAAATACAAGTGCACACTCTCTCTCTCTCTCTCACTCAACCCAAGCGGTCGAGGCAGATGGCCGCCCACCCAGAGCCCTGTTCTGCCCAAGGTTTCTACCCGTTAATGGAGAGTATTTTCTTGCCACTGTCGCACCTAGTGTATGCTCATAGGGGATGTCTTGTTGTGTCTCTGTAAATTATAGAGTACCGTCTAGCCCTGCTCTATATGAAAAGCGTCTTGAGATAACTTCTGTTATATTTTGACGCTGCATAAAAATAAATTGAATTGAACAAATGCCAACCTGCTGGTGGCGGTGGTGGTGGTAAAGTCAAGGTAGACTTTAGCGAATCACGCTCTGAGGATCATGAATGTCACAAAATTCATGCCAATCCATGTTGCAGATGTTGAGAGATATTTCACTGGATATATATGACCAGTTGAGGGAAACACTTAAGTTAATACAAAACATACCGAGGGGAACATAAATGTTTGAATCAAATTTCATGGCAATCCATCCCGTTTCCGACGTTTCCGACCGACAGTCATCGCCAGCCCTGGAGCCATGCCGTTACCTTGGCAACAAAACAAACAATGGACTGGGGGAGCCTCCTGTAGTTTATGTCTTTTGAAAATAAATGTCAATCAAGATTCCTGAATGAAGGCAGGAACAACTGTTTCTAACAAAAAAAAAACAGCATAGCTACCAAACGTGGCACAAATATGTGTAATAAAAGTGTTAAAATTACTAAAATATAGTGTCCAAACAATAACAACTGTGTATTGGGATATTAAAGACTTACTAAGAATATGTCTGTAACATGTCAGTCTCGGGCACCAGGCACTTTGAGGTTAAATTCCTGGTTACACATACCTACGGGCTCTGGGATTTGTTCGTTCCCAAGGAAGGAAATACTGACAACGGTGAGCTTGTGTTTGGTAAGAACATGCAGAGCTTTTCTTGACCCTCACTCTAAATCAGTTTTCCATATGGCATAGGCAGAAGGGGGTCTGAATGAGACTCACATTTATACAGATGTCAGCCCTTCAGAAGGTCAACTGTTTCACATGCAGACACGCTGCTCTTTGGTTCGGTTTTGTCTGGAGTAGATGAGCAAGGCCAATAAACTAGAGATGCTGACAAATCACATGTGCATCCAATATGACATTTGAAAATAAAGGCCTAATTGAGGAAGTGACTGAACAATTACGATGCGTGGAAAGTCATTTAAAAGTAAAATCTACTGTCTGAGAATTATGGAAAGTATGTTGTAGCCGATTTCTATATTTGAGACTGTATAACAGATTTAAAAGTTTTCATTATAATGTAATAAGTGTCCTTGAATAGTACCAGTTCCATGTCTCGCTCCAATAATAGCTGCTGCTGAACTACATACCGCGGTTTGAGTTGCACAACTCCATAGAAACGGTAAAAGCAGAAGAAAAAAACATTACTTTAGACATGAAAGCGGGAGGTATAGTACAAGCTGAATAATATCCCCAGAGCTCCAATTTTCATATTGACCTCACAGTGTCCCGTGAGTGCTTAACTTTCACTGTTCAGAACACTTTAACAGGCATACTTGGGCCTGTAAAGTCTAGGTGCACTGCATGAAAAAGGAAACAGAAATTCAAACTGTGGACTACGCTTCAGTGAGTTAGCGTCACGGAGAAGCAACGAGCGAGAATGGGAGCCAAAATCCTCGGAGGTGAACGCTGTTCATCATCCATCTTTTGAGAATGCAGACCTTTCCGGTATTTTTCGGTGCGAGGAATTTCAGGCTGGCACTCAGGAGGAAATAATTAAACCCAGAGAGAGTGTGTGTGAGCACGTCATCTTGTATTGTGTTTTGGTTTTTGAGCTTAGCAGCGTCTTCCAGGAGCACTCCTGGCTCTGAGCTGAGAGAAAAAAGAAATCTACTCTACACATAATGAGTATCTGTCTGTAAATTGTTATGAAGGGGATCTGTTTACACTTCAACATGAATGCAGGAGTTCTGTAACACGCACACACGTAACGTTAATCAGCCTGGAACAGAGCAGGAGCCGCTCAGCCCTGTGGGTCCTTCAGGACCACGTGTGTGTACACAAACCGACTACAGTCCATCCCCCGCTCCACTGAAATGCTGCTACCTTGTTCCACGGCTGAACTTTCTCCTCTGCTGTCTGGCAGACTGTAAAGCGTACTGGGCCATTGTTAATGTACTGTAAAATGAGTTCTCTTTCCAGTTTTTAAAGAACTTAACAACCCTGTTATGTTACTGAGAAATGTGTGGAAAGAAGAGTTTAAATCAGATCCTTTTTTTTCCCCATGAAAGGTTAGCAGAGAAAGTCCACTCATTTTCATTACACACACACACACACACACACACACACACACATCAGAGAGCTGCTGCTTAATTACATAATGGACGTTAACAACCCTTTTATTCACAACCACTCATTTCCTGCTGTTGCCACAGTATACCTATTACATTTCAATTAAAAATATATTTCTCATTTAATTTGCCCCTTTTTCACAATTAAGAGTTAAACACACCTCATTTAGACAATTGTGATGTTGTTCAGTGTGTCAGGCTTACTGTTTACAGCTAAATCTAAAGAGAGATTTCTCAAGTATTTAATGCTCTTATCAACATGGGATTGGGTAAATATGCTGCTTTATGCAAATGTATGTATATATTTATTTTTGGAAATTAATTAACAACACAAAACAATGACAAATATTGTCCAGAAACCCTCACAGGTACTGCATTTAGCATAAAAAATATGCTCAAATCATAACATGGCAAACCGCAGCCCAACAGGCAACAACAGCTGTCAGTGTGTCAGTGTGTTGACTTGACTATGACTTGCCCCAAACTGCATGTGATTATCATAAAGTGGTCATGTCTGTAAAGGGGAGACTCGTGGGTACCCATAGAACTCATTTTCGCTCACATATTTTGAGGTCAGAGGTCAAGGGACCCCTTTGAAAATGGCCATGCCAGTTTTTCCTCGCCAAAATTTTGAGCAATTGTTTAGAGCGTTATTTACCCTCCTTCGCTACAAGCTAATATGGCATGGTTTTTTTTTATTTCATATGATGCCAGTATCTTCCCTCTAGCTTTAAAACTGAGCCCGCTACAACCTCCGAAAGATCGAATAGCTGCCGGTTGCGTTAATGCGTTAAAGAAATTAGTGCTGTTAAAACTAACTTCAACAACCCTAATTTGAATACGGCAGTATTTGTTGAACTATTAAGGGAAGTCATGATGGAAACAATGCCAAAAACCTCTTAAGTGCATTAAAAAAAAACTACACTTTTTGTCATTTTACACTATTGTCAGAGGGAAAGTCTTTGTCATACTCTTTCAAAACCCAACAATAGGGATTAAACCACAAAGAATTCAACAGCAAAACATAAATGTGTGTTTATCTGCAATATTGCTAAAGCAGAAACTCTTGCACTTTCTTTTTTATACTGACTTCAAAGACAGACAGTAAATGTCACTCAGGAAAATATATAATTTCACAACAAACTTTCCAATATGGTTACAGTGGGAAGAAAATTAGATCCGCTTGTATTCTGCAATAATTTACAGTGAATGTGTTACTGTATTGGTGCTTTTGTTAAAAAAAAAAAAAAAAGAAGCTAAATTGGTGACACTGACTATTTCATCACATTTCTGCAGTGAAGAATAAAGCATTAGATTTGTCAGGTCATTGAGGATATAAATGGGCTGTTTGGATTTAACACAGATTGGATTGGACTTTGGACTGATATATGAGGATATACTTGGGGACTTTAATGGTAATTACAAAGGTCTGTAGGCTATGTGTTAAATATGACGTCCATAATGGCATGCGGTCACAGTATGGAAAGTGTCATCTGTGACGAGATTGTTTGCTATTTATGTACAAGCAGGTAACACTTGCTGCTTGCCAAGCAGACAAATTACTGTTCTCAGATATCGCTTTGAAAATGCAGTAACTCATGACAGTGTTTGTTCATCCTGTTAATTCTAAGACAGCTGCATTTTGATTTATGGCCTCTTTTAGAAAACATCTCTTCGATAAACAACAGGTAATCAATTAGAAGGTAATCATTCGTTTAGTTTCAAACCAGTGCAATCCAATCAGTAGGCCTTTTTTGTCAGCAGTTTGAATGCATTGTGTGTTTTTATTTTTTATCTTATCAGTACAGCACCACTGACTTATATACACATGGTAAATACATTTGGGAGGAGATGAACCGAGCTGAATATTCTACATAAAAAGCCCCTGACACATTCAACATATACACCTACGGCTGGGACACACTGGACGCTTGTTAATAGTAATAATCCGCGATTAAAAGACGGTATTAATTCATGGAGCTGTGCAAGTCACTGCATTTTCTACAACACCGTCCTGCAAATATTTTAGAATAAAAACCTTGTGCTAACAAATGAAGGAATTCTGTCCACAGAAAACATGCTGGAGGGCGTTGAGTGTTGAGTACAAAATAAATATTTACTTTTTCACATCTGTGACATATTCTACAGATGCAGACATTGAAACTGTAGTAATGTTGCTGGTATGATTTCAATATACAGTCAAAATATCATTTTCACTGTCTACTTTTGCTGTGAGTGGCACAGAAAAAAATAAGTAAGACCTTGAATCTCTAGAGGAGATGCAGCTGACACGCAGCCGAACATGGGTGCCGAAATAAAAAGCAAGAGATTCCGCGATGCACACGCAATACTCACGCATCCAGTGTGTCCTAGCCGTTAGTGGCCACTAGCTGAACTAAACTGTATTGCATTATATAGAGAGATTTTTGCTATTTTGGCCACCCTCATCGATATACATGAAGTGGACAAAATAATAGAAACACCTGTCAGTATAATGGCACCACAGACTACATCCTGTAGTGGGCGGCTGTGGCTCAGAGGGTAGAGCAGGTTGTCCACCAATCGGAAGGTCGGTGGTTCGATCCCCGGCTGCTCCGGGTCACATGTCGATGTGTCCTTGAGCAAGACACTTAACCCTAAATTGCTCCCGGAGGCATAGCCATCGGTGTGTGAATGAGTATTTAGATTAAATCCTGATGGGCAAAGTTGGCACCTTAGTAACCTCTGCCATCAGTGTGTGAATGGGTGAATACTGACATGTAGTGTAAAGCGCTTTGAGTGGTCGGAAGACTAGAAAAGCGCTATATAAGTCCAAGTCCATTTACCATCCTCCAAAATGACCACACGGTTGAATCAATACCTTTCTAAAACAGCTTCAACAAAAACTGATCATCATAATGTTCATGATGGTAGGATTTATTGCAGGACTTAGTATTAGACTAGGGCTGAACAATTGATCAAATATTAATCGCGATCACAATTTTGGCTTCCCACAATTAAATGAACATGATGGACTGAGATATTGATGTTTAAAATGTGTGCTCCGCTCATAGAAATCTGTGCTGAATACGCAAGAAAAATATTTTGTCCCTAAAATCAATGAATAATCGTGATAAATAATCGTCATCTCAGTGTTGATCAGACCAATCGTGATTGTCATTTTGGCCATAATCATGCAGCCCTATATTAGACTGCTTTCGTTTTTAACTAGGTGTACCTTATAAAGTGGCAACAGAGTGTATTTCTGTCGGACAAGTACCTGTAGAGCAGCAATACCTGCATAGAAAACGTGTTCCCTAAAACCAATCCATTACAGGAAATTCCACAATACAGACTTTTCCTTTAAATGAAAAAATGTGAACGCTAGACTCACCGTTGAGGAAAAACTCTTCTTGCATTGCTTGTCTGGCAGAAGCAGAGAAGCAGCGTTTCTTCAGCCACTCTGCATCAAAGACGCTGGCGTGCTGGTCGGGCCACACAATGGACACCTGTGGAGAGACAAAGCGTTTATTGATCCCAATAGGCCAAAATGTTTTAGCTCTTTTTCCAAGTTTCTACGCATTTTGTTTTCATAAGCCATCAACTGAAAGTGCACCATCTCTCTTTTCAAATAAACTGTAAGCGAAACCCATTTTTATTGACCGGCAATGATGAGGTCTGAATATTTACTTGGTATTCTGGTGGTCTTCCCCTTGAAGGTTAAGCTTTCAATGTGCTCTTTTAATTCATAAAACTGAGAAAGAAATGCATTTTTTTTTTATTTTCAAATGAGGATCTCCTATCTTCACCATCTGCTTTTTTAATACTTTTGGCCAGTGTCGCCATCTAATATTTTCTATAGTCACAGCCAAGCATGAAACCATTGCTGTGGTACTTAAAACACGTTTACTATAATAGATTATCAAGCATATCTTGGTACAGGAAAGTGCATTTAATTTTCATCTAGAAATCACAAATGGCACACAGTAGCTTGGCAGCAATGTCACGTCAAAGCAATCTATTTATAGCTGTGTCCCACTTCAGGGGCCGAATCCTCTACAGGATCCAAAGGTGGTTCCTTTGGAAGACTTAAAGGTCAGACTGAATGTGTGCTTCTGCCAAAATTAGATCATATAACCTCCCAGTTCATCATCAGGCAGTTGCCCTCAAACAGTCAGCAAAGGTTTAAATGCCATTTGTAAACTGGGACAAGTTTCATGATACCAAAGTTCAGTACAAGTTGTGTTGTTTAACTTTAACACAGGATGATAAACAAGAACTGCCCAGTAACGTCAGAAATTGTAGGGCAAACACAATATCAGTTATAAGAATAGTGTCATGTCATATTAGTCCTATAACAGTAATGATGTGATAGGTTGAGAAATAGTGTAATGGGATGTAGGGCTGCAACTAACGATTATTTTCATTGTTAATTAATCTGTCGAATATTTTCTTCATTAATCGGTTAGTTGTTTGGTTTATAAAATGTCGGAAAATGCTGAAAATCAGTGTTCTGTGTTTCCCAAAGCCCAAGATGATGTCCTCAAATGTCTTGTTTTGTCCACAACTCAATGGTAATCAGTTTACTGTCGTAGGGGAGGAAAGAAACCAGGAAATATTCAGGGCAGGGTGAGACGGCACAGCGAGCACTAAGCGGCGAGGTCCAGGCGAGGGTTGCTGTAAAGCGCCACATTCGCGCCACATTCACCCCGGGCCTTTTCAAGCCAACCCAGAGTCGGTTGTGGTGCACCACCAATACGCTCGGCGGGGGCCAGCCAGTCAAGTTCTCAAGAGGGGATCCTCCTACACCGAGCAGCCATCCCTGACTTGGGATGCACCGATCCGACTTCTTCAATCTCGATACCAATATGATACCTGGGCTTTGGGTATCGGCCGATACTGAGTACCGATCCGATACCAGTGTTTAATTAAGAATCTGTATGCCTCACTGTGTGGAAGTGACTGGGATCAGTCTTTTATGTGTAAGGCAACATCAGGCTTAACGTAAATATTTCTTTCCTAACTTTGTAAAACAAAATGTAACAAATACATATATATGAATTACAATTCAGGTGTAAACTGTTATAATGCAGCAACAAACTGGTCAAAACTTAAACAGGAATTAAAATTCCAATATGTATTTAGTATATAAACATAGAATTGAATCGAATGGATCGGCCCCATTGTCACTGATATCCGAGCCAGCTATTTGAGTCAGTATCGGCCCGATATCCGATCCGGTATTGGTGCGTCCCTATCCCCGACACGACGAGCGGGGCAAAAGCGCACCGCTTTAAAGGAAAAAAGGGGGTTCTGGATTTATTATTTAAGACAAAACGAGAGTCTTTGCAAAACGGAGTGTGTCACAATAATCTTTTTACGTTGATTATCTTGTTTTTATAATCAATTTGACATATTGTACAGTCAAATTTGGGAATTTTGCTTGAAAAATGACTTTAAATAACATCAATTATCAAAATAGCTGCAGATTAATATGCTGTCGATCGACTAATGAATTAATGGACTAATCATTGCTCATCATTAACTCTAATATGATGGAATTAAATCTGAAAGTAGTGAGTCAAACCTTATCTCAGTCGCTGAAACTTGTTAGGTAACTTCATGAATGAACTTTCATGCTCAATATTTGTTGATTTTAACTTAGATTTTTGTCTTGCTGTGGGTGGAGAAGAGTCCATACCGACACCAAAATTTCACATTCCAAATAGGATAAATCTTTGGGGTCCCAGTGAGAAGAAATGAGATGCCCCACCGCTTTAACTGATGGTACTATAGCTACAAACAAGATACCTTTTTTAAAAAGTTTGATCTATTGGCAATTTCCTTGCTTATATCTGAGGATGCTGAAGCACTGCTGAACGTATTTTTTTTACAGCAGAGTCAAATAGAACAAGAAGCACAAGCAGTCACATGGCCAAACCGGCTTTTTTTTTTTTTTTTATTAAAAGATTAACCATATTTTCAAACATATCCTCCTATTGAAAAGGAAAAATGAAAGTTAATGCAACCAAAATGGCCATTATTACCATCCAGTGGAATTGTAAAACTGTCTGGGGGCACAATTACAGAAGTGTTGTGAATGTTGAACCAGGATGTAGATATGTAAAGATTTATTTACACAGTCAGTTTGGGTAATAATTCAAACATTCATCTTTTTCTCTTAATATAGAACATCGAACCCTGAAAAATATAAGTCAGATAGTGGCAGCAGCCTACCTTGTTGTCATTGGTGACCTCCACAGTGTCAATTCCTGTATGGATATCAAGATCAGCCATCAACAGTTTCCGTGCCTGAGCCGACGCCAGGGTACACGTTGGACACTGGCAGTTGTCTCTCAGCCAGGTGAACGGGTACAGACTGCTGCCTCCATCCTCCCACTCCACCTCCACCATCCTCTTCTCATCCAGAGCCTGGACGGTCCTCACTGAGTGGCGAGCCAGAGGGTTGGAGGCAGACCCCAGTGTCTGCTGCCCACGAAGCTGCATTGAAGTCAGAGAAGAGGGTAGTGGACCTGCAGCCCGCCCTGGTCTACAACAAGCCCTCAGAGCCCGGCACGCCATGGCAGACGTGCTCCCCCGCAGGGCAGGCAGGGCGAGACGGGAAAATGTACTCATCCACATTTCTGGTTCCCTCTAGGCGACTATGTCTCCAGATCAAAAAGGGCCACCAACTCTCTGTAGTTAATGAGGAAGGGAAGCAATAAAATGAAAACAAAATTTAATTAAATTTTTTTAATTTAATTAAGTATATAATGAGCCAATGTGATAAAAATTAAATAATGCACTGGTGTATTAACAAGCATCAGCAATATTTTTTGTCATATCTGTCTAATGGTGCCTTCAAATGAAACTCGTGAGCTCGTGTTTACAAAATGGGAAGTCGTGTACACTTGGCGTTCAAGTGGTTACGTCGTGAGAACACCACTGCTAAGCAACGACAATATTAATATTACTGTCAGCATCTTAAGCCACAGAGGCTAACAATTTAGCAAGTGGGTTACAAAATGCAGGAAATGCAAAGATATGATAACAGAGGAAAAAGATGAGGCCGTTGGGAATATCAACATTTTCCTCAGACATATTATAAAATTACGAAGAAAAACAATATACGACTAAAATTACAATATATTAACTTATCTACCGAAAAATTAACTTACATGGCCTCCGCCATTTCTGACAACGTCACACCTCGTGAACTCGGAGCTTTCAGAAACTTTCCACTCAAAAGGTTGTGAATACCTCAAGAGGGGGGCGTTCATATGGACTCTTCTCGTGAACACGGTAAACACGACCCCATTTAAAAAGGCACCATATTTTAAGAAACACAATACAAAGACCCTGTTCAGACCTGGCATTAACATGCATCCTGAGTGATCTGATCACAAGTGGACAGCTCTAACTACAGGTGTGAATCAATGCACTCCAGACGCATTGAGATCCGATCGCTCAGACCACATTCAGAGGTGGTCTGGTCAACATATGGCCACATTCTTTTAGCAGTGTGTACGTGAATGTGTCCTGGGCCACATTAAGGACCACCTACTCAACTGACGTCCCGCTGGGATCCGTTTGTCTCTGCGCTACTCAGGTGAACAGACAGGCAGCGAGCGCTTGTCTGCCTTTCGGCATGGAAACGGCCTCTGTGCTCTACTGTATTCTGTCGGTACAACTGTTTTTTATTAAAATATTTTTTATTATAATATATATATATATATAGGCTACATAATCTACAAACTATCAGACTGATGGCACTCAAAGTGCATTATCATCATACTGTCGGAGATGTGTCAGTGTTTTTGTTCCGGTGCTTTGCGCGGAGCTGACACCTGCCCGCTCGCTTTCTCTCATCCCCGGCTCTCTGAAGCTCTGTACCCCGCTGTTGACTGGCAAAAGGCAGCGGTGCCGGTGGCATGCGAGGAGGTACGATAACCTTATATTTTGATGTCAATATAATGTACCCGAATATGTAAGATATTACTACTGACATTCCTGTAATATTAAGTCTCAACGTCTGCTGTATTAGCCGTGTGTTTACTACGTGTTTATTTGCATATAGAGCGGGGAAGTGAGAGCCGATCACTAGTGGTCACTCAATAAGCATGTGGAGACGCATTCAAACCCCAGGTGTGAACAGATGTACTTAAAGCTGTCCACTTGTGGTCCGATCCCTCAGGACGCATGTTAATGCCAGGTCTGAACAGGGCCACAGTACTGACATTTTTTTTCCATAACTGATTAATCAGCTGATAATTCTCTGGATTAATTGATTGATAATTTTGTCTATAAAAAGAAAAACATAAAAATTCCTTGAGCCCAAAGTGATGTCATCAAATGATGTGTTCTCTGTCTGACTAAGTCCAAAACCCAAAGATATTACCATTTTTGCTTGAAAAATGACAAACGGATTTTATTTGATTTCATTTTTGAATGTTGAAGTTGTTTGAAGAGTTTGTCTATAAGCTCAACTACATAAAAAAATGGTTTATAAACTATTGTAATTACGAACTGTAAATTGAATATATGAAAATAAACTCGAAAAAAGGGAAAAAAAGTATTAAAAAAAAGAAAAATGACAAACGATTAATCATTCATCAAGACAGTTGCCAATTAATCAAGTAGTTGATTGACAGAAAATTAATCATTGCAGCTCTCGTGAATTCCAGCAACAGTTTGTGTTGATGTGATTCAGTCTGTGTGTAACCACATGTTTGTATTGCTCTCTAAGGACAAGACATTTGTGTAGCCTTTTAAATCCAATACATGATCTATCTTCCTCTTTGATTCAGTGTGGGCGTGCTTGCTTGCTTTCTTGCTTATTTACATGCATATTACATTTCAGGGTAAATAAAGCAGCCTCTAACTCATCTCTTCAGAAGCCGGTCGGATGTTTTTGCTCACAGGAAATACTTTTACATAACCTCATTAGTTGACACTTTGACCAGGTTTAATGTGAACATCCGACATAGTAACGTTATATATGCGACACAAAATAAGGAAACGCATAATAATAGGTCCCCTTTAAACTACCAACACAGTCACTCAGGCTGTCACATCACTAGCAGCCAGCTGGTGGACTGACTTTGATGATTAGCAGCATAACAAACACACAGAGGAGTGTGTGAACCGAAGTTAGCCGTCCTCTACAGTTAAGGTGACAACAGCTTAACTGATAATACATGTTTAGCCGGTAGTCTTTCGTTTTATTGAAAGAAGAAGAAGAAGAAGAAGCTGCTAACTGTTGTTAGCCAGTTAGCACCCCACTGTAGTCTGATCGTTACATCACACTATCAGTGTCTGAAGCTCACAGAGACTAACTTCTCTCACCACAGGGTTCCTCACCGGGTTGATGTAAAGTTTATGTATTAAAGTGCCTAAAAAACAGTGAAACCGTGTTAGCCAGTAACAGATGTCAACAGTACCTGTAATGTTTTGATAACTGTTCCTCTTCCCCACCAGCGTCGCTCCGTCAACAACAAACACCGGCTGAGTATGTGTCTGTGTGTGAGTGTGAGAGAGAAAGTGGGTGAAAGGTCGACCGGCGGGAGGCTGAACCGATGACATCATCACTGCTAGTGCGTGAACGGCGCTCTACTTTACTCCCTGAGCCAACACTGATTTGTTTACACGATGGTGATAAAGTACAATACAGATTGGGGTTGCTCAACCAACAGGTGTTTCTGGGGGAGAAGGGTTTATATGGTTTTAGGTGATCTGGGGACCCTCTAACACAATATTGGTAATTTAACAAAGAGAGGAGTCTCTAGTCTACATACTGTACATGATCACCCAGACCATGTATATCCATTCAGTATGTATTTCTTTGCACTATTTGTTTTGTTTACAACTTCCAGAACACTTGACTTGTATAGCCAATAGACTTTTTATTTTATTATTTTATTCTTATTTTATTGTTGGTCATTGGTGCTCTTAAATATAGGCTATTTATATAATATTTATATATATATTCCCATTTTTACCCATTGTGTACATAACAGGCCTGTGTATTCCTCACCTTTATCTGTCTAGCTTTGTTGTCCTTGTTCCTAAAAATGTGACATAGCAGCCCGTTCGTACGAAAAGCATTATGAATGGCACGATAATGCACAAGGCGTTTAGCGCGTAATAAGAACGCCCTTCTTGCTTTTGGCATGTAATTCGTACACCACCGTATCCTACGCTCAGAGCTAGTGACGTAGAATATAAAAAAAAGAAGGGTGGACGGGTCCAACAAACACGTTTGTGACGTGTTTTACATACTTATGTGACATGACCTTATGACCTTATGACCTTAGACAATATTTGCCAACCTTGAGACTTTAAAAAATAGGGAGGATTTCAGGACCAAAGCGGGGTAATTTGTGTTTCAGAGACTTTGTTTTCTGCATTCTGGTGACTTTTAAAGAATGAAAATAACATAATAATAAGTAAACTGCCACAGCATTTTGTTGTTAAAAAGGCCTACTTTTAATTTTACCTTTAACTCCAAGGAAAGAAAACTGAAGAATTCGCCCCTCTGGTGTGAACTTGTGTAAATCTCTGGCATAAACTAATATTAATCAGTTTTTATTCATTCATTCAGTATTTCTTTCTATCAGTACTCTGCATTTCTCTCTCCGTCTCTCACTCGCTGGAGGCCCTTTCAGACACAACGCGACAACGGCACTACTGCGCTCTAAAACTTAATATTTCCGATAGCTTGCGCCATGACAGCTTTTTGCTGCGTCGAGCAAAGCCCAACTTCGGGCGCTGCACGGGGAAACGACATTTGGTGTAGCTCTATTGCCGTCCGGGTGTAAATAGTAGGGCTTATACAAACTGTACAGGGCCAGAAGCAGGATGAGATAACTAAAAGGAAGAAAAAAGTGTGAAAATTTGCCATAAATTTGGATAAATACAGGGGAATTGTGACCCCGGGAGGAAACCGGGAGAGGGCAATGAAAACAGGAGTCTCCTGGGAAAATCGGAAGAGTTGGCAAGTACTTAGACTGAGGAGCAACGACTACTGTGGACCTATTACAGATATTTGATTATTGTGCAATGCTCATTTTGTCCAAAAAAAGACAAGCTAACACACAAACCTGAATTTGTTCAGATGATTTTGTATATGACAGATCAGGAGGGTTTGCTTCTTTCTCATACAAATCTCCCTGTTTTAATAGTCTAATCTGTAATATTTCTCTCCCATAGATTTGCACTGAATTGATTCTCAAAAATACGGAGCAAAGTGCGTCCCTTATCAGTCCAATACGGAACATGTCTTTTAGTTGCCAATTACGGGATGATTCCTTATTTTACGGGACAGTTGGAAACGTAATGTAAATATCTTCAACTGCACTAGAGCTGAAACAATTCAACCAATTATTCAATTAGCCAGACAACAGAACATTTTCTTAATATTTTGATGATCAATTAATTGTTTTTGTTATTTATCTGGCAAATAAATCACTGGCTCCAGCTTCTTAAATGTGACGATTTCCTGCTTTAATTTGTCATATATGACAATAAACACATTTAGACTGATGGTTGAATAAAACAAGGAATTTAACGACACCACCTTGGGCTCCGGGAAATTGTGTTCAGTATAGTCAGTCATTATTTTCTGACATTGCTCAATTAATCAAGAAACCCATCTCCACATTAATCCATACTGAAAGTAATGTAAAGTTTTTTAGCATTCAGTCATACCTCTTACATTTCTTTGCAGGTTCCTGGAAGATGACCAGCACCCAATGGATGTGAAGAACCGTCTTCTAACCAAGTAACACCTGCTAACGTCTGAGTATAAATTTTATAGATTTTTTTGCAATTATTAACCCGGGATAAGATACTGTCACTGTGGTCAAGTTAACAGGTCAAGTTATAATATAACAGAGTTTGTGAGGGTAGGTGAGGATTATACAACTCACCTTTGTCACCTCTGTAACTAACATCAGCACACACGTTCATGAACAACAACAATATCGGTAACACTGATAGTCGTATCATGTAATGGACGACTTTGTGGTATTGGTTCAAGCATATAGTCAACTTTCATGTAAACCTGAGAGAGAGAAAGAGAGATATTAAACATAGATGGAAATATTAGACATTTTTGGAATCAATCATTTTAGGAGTATTGTATTTTCACATTATTTTTGTAGCAGAATAAAATGTGCAAAAGACGTGATCGATGCTAAACATCTGTTACAGTACACTGATGTGTTTTGTGTCAGATTTCTATCTGGTATACTGACTGCACCAATCAAAACATCCTGGTTCAGAAGTTACATAATGTTGTGCCAACCTGTAAATGATAACTTCCATCATAAATTCACTTTAATGATTTATCTAAACCATAGCCTGGGTTAAGGTTGTTTTTTTTTACCTTACGCAACACTACCACAAAGTAGGATGATAGTTGAAGCAGAAGTCTCATGATACCTCGACTCTTTCAAACCTATGTTACATAAATGTTTTTTCCTCTGTGTGATGCCAATAATCCATCTATCTAAATGAAAAAAACCAGGGGTTTTCCCCTCTACTGGAAACATACAATGCAAGCTAAGGGTTTTTGCTGTATTTTATGTTGCCTCATCATTGTAATCAGTAATCAGTGGGCTCAAAGTATCTATTGAGTGTGTGTAACCACAATTGCAACCGTCATACTGTACTTTGCCATGTTACATATCAGTTGGCACTTTTCAGTGCGGTACGGAGTTGTGGATAGTAATTCCTTTGACTCAAAACCTCTAACTGTTTACTCAAGCGTATTCACGACTTTAAAAGGCTGAAGTATCTCAAAAAAATGTTGTTTTCAGCACTTTCAGCACTGGTGACGAATACGGGACAAAAAACAAGTTGTTTGTAAGCCCCACCGCACCTCTCAACACAACTTCCTTACATGTCTGTTCCTCATAAATACCAACAACCAGCTTCCTCCTTCAAAGCGCCCATAGGAGGGCTGTGTATATAATTTACAGCAGACCTCAAAACCTTGTAAAGCAAACATGGAGGGGAACTTTGTAATTACGGTGCACGTGGCAATACAGCACGCACTCCCAGTGGTATAGTGCTACTGACACTTTGAGGATGGGGACCTCTGTAGGAATTCTTAGCAAAATAAGGAATCATTTAATCTCACTTTTATGTTATTAGTGACTAGAAGAGACCAGTAATAACTGGAAAGGATGAATGTTTCGACCCAAGACCAAATCATAGTTTTCTAAGGCAGGGATTCTCAAACGTTTTGGGGCCAGGGACCCTTTACAGGGGAGACTATTCTCCAATGACCCCCTCTTTATCTAAATAAACACTGATTAAACATATGCTAACTACCATCTGTACTCTTAGATGCCTTTGGAACTATTTGTATTCTTAAGCTTTTCATCCTAAATACTTCAGACCTTGTGATAAATAGAAACATTTCAATAAACTAGCGACAAACATGAAACCTGCCTTGGCGGAGGTCTGCGCTCTTCGAGTGCACTTCTAGTTGGAAATCAATTAACAACACAAAACAATGACAAATATTGTCCAGAAACCCTCACAGGTACTGCATTTAGCATAAAAACATGCTCAAATCATAACATGGCAAACTGCAACCCAACAGGCAACAACAGCTGTCAGTGTGTCAATGTGCTGACTTGACTATGACTTGCCCCAAACTGCATGTGATTATCATAAAGTGGGCATGTCTGTAAAGGGGAGACTCATGGGTACCCATAGAACCCATTTTCATTCACATATCTTGAGGTCAGAGGTCAAGGTACCCTTTTGAAAATGGCCATGACAGTTTTTCCTCGCCAAAATTTAGCATAAGTTTGGAGCGTTATTTAAGCTCCTTCTCAACAAGCTAGTATGACATGGTTGGTACCAATGGATTCCTAAGTTTTTTTAGTTTCATATGATGTTAATACCTTCACCAAAAAACGTAAACCTAACCTAAAAATCACAAGTTGCGTTAATGCATTATTATCTTTACTTTGACAGCCCTAATAATTTTATATTTTAGTAACAGAACACAAGCTCAATTTGAGCTCCATGTTTCGGATGCGTCGGTCTTAATAAAGTTTATTTTATCCTTCTTGTTCTGTTCTTGCACCTATTAGATTTGGGATAAATAAGTTTGGAGCGTTATTTAAGCTCCTTCACGACAAGCCAACATGACATGGTTGGTAGCAATGGATTCATTAGGTTTTTCTAGTTTCATATGATACCAGTATCTTCACTAGCTTTAAAACTGAGCCCGCTATATCCCCCGAAAGATTGTTTGTGTTAAAAAAATTTGTGACGTCAAAACGAATTTGCGTTAACGCGTTTTTATCACGTTAACTTTCACATCCCTAAATAAAAGCTTTCAGAAAATGAACAGTAGAAAGACTGGCATAGTCCTAACAAATCCAGATCTTTAAACTTACCACTCTAAAGCTGACTTCAGTTTGTGCTTCAACTTAAGAATAATGAATTTGTGTGTCACAATCAGTGTTTATACTGGCCCAAGGCTAACGTTGGTGGTATGCTTGTTTTATTGGTGCAAATGGTCCCCATCTGTAGATAATGATGCAGCATAATTTTATAATTTATAGCAAATTGTTTACCCTGACAGAGTGGACCCAACTTTGAGAATCACCGTTCTAAGGAAATGTGACCCAAGATGGCGGCGTGCATGCTAGTGGCAGCCTGTTCTAGCACTCCCCGTGTTTTATCAGTCTGTTATTGTGAGTACCATCTTCTATGTTGTGTGCTGGGGCGAGGGCATCAAAGCAAAGGATGTCAACAGACTGAGTAAACTTGTAAAGAAGGCTAGGTCTGTCATTGGCTCCAAAATGGAGGAGTTGGCGGAGGACAGAGTGCTGGCGATAATGGATAACACCTCCCACCCCCTACACAGCATGACAGCCATAAAGAGCACCTTTAACAGACTTATTCAACCCCGGTGTGTAAACGAGCGTTATGGGAGATCATTCCTGCCGGGTGCTATCAGACTTTACAACTCTGCTCTTAGCACATCAAGAACATTGAATAAAACTTGCAGGTTTAAAGGTCCCATACCACGCTAATTTTCAGATTCATACTTATATTATATATTATTATATATAGTATAGTATAGTATATATATTTTGTTTTTCTACTAGAACATGTTTACATGCTGTAATGATAAAAAAATCATACTATCCTCATACCCCTCATACTGTCTGCCTGAATATGTATTTACCCTCTGTCTGTCTGAAACGCTCCGTTTTTAGCAAATATCAACGGAATTGCATTACTAGGCAACAGCTTGGGTCCATGTTTACTTCCTGTGAGCTGATGTCAATCATATGGTGCCTTCAAATGAAACTCACGAGTTGTGTTTACAACATAGGAAGCTGTTGGGAATATCAACCTTTTCCACAGACATACGTATTAGAAAATTACAACGAAAAATATACAACTAAAATTAAAATATATTAACTTATTATGCACCGAAAATATAACTTCCATGGGCTCCGCCATTTCTGACAATGTCACAACTTGTCGGAGCTTTCAGAAACTTTCCACTTCACAAGAGGGGGGGCGTTCATATGGACTCTTCTTGTGAACATGGTAAACATGACCCCATTTGAAAGCACCAATAGTCTAAATATTGCATAGTTGTGACATCACAAATGTACAGAAATCCTGATGGCTTGTTTAAAGGCACAGTTTTTGTATTTCTCCATGGATTGAGAATTTCGATACTTAAAAACCTGCTTTATTATAAAAAAGGACAGGGAAATCCCAATTACAAATTACCATATGGGACCTTTAATATGTAACTTGTTTGATTTTTAATCAGTTTTTTTGTCTTGTATTTTAATGTAACTGCTATGGTGTTTTAATTTTCCTTCTCTCTCTATCTACATTTATCTATCTATCTATCTATCTATAAAACATGCTCTTGCAACAACACTTCAAACACAAACTCTTTATTTAAGAAGACACCACAATCCATTAAGAATATTGTCGCACAGATTGGTGTTTGACATTGAAGTCCACGAGTGCTGCCTGCAGTCTTATCCGTCAGGGTATTACATCTCACCACGCATCTTAACAAGGTAAACAAGAATATATATATGCAGCTCTATTTCAAAACTTTATATAAACAATGAATACATGTTACGGTATTTTTTAATAAAGATATTGGTACTCACAGTATTTACTTACTTCTAATAATACACTGTACATTTTCCAAGATTATACTGCCTGTGCAGAACAGCACAGTAACGGTCTTGTATTTAAAAATCATGTCACAACCTTTAGCACCGGAAAAGTATTGTGCAAAGTCTGCTATATCCTATAAAGAAAAAAAAAAATACAACATAGGTGTCCATATGTAAACATTCTTGGATATTCTTAGAAACATTCATCTGGAGTGTCATAACAGAGCAACAACAACAGCTGCTCGTGTTACTGTAGGAGCTTTAAACCAGGCTACTATATGAGGTCCACCCCTGCTTTACTGCTATGTGACGAGTTCATTCAAAAAACTCATTTATCCAACTTTTGGGTCAAACTCAAACCTAACACATAGCAGTCACTAGTGGATATGAACACTGACACATAGGCTGTCCAGCGTGTCCAAAATGTTACTTAATCCTCAAATGAATCGCTCCAAAACTCACTCCTCACTCCGTTTTTTAGGTCACAGAGTACTGAATGAGTTTGGAAAACCATTCATCTGACTACAGTACTAGTGTTATGAAAACTGATAGTTCCTGTTCTCACTTTTTTGGATTGGCTGACTCATATTTGAAGTCGTTGTTTTACACACACACTTACAAACACACACGCACAAACCTGCGACTGTTTACGGGTAAATTTAACGCACTTACCAAAAGTGACCAACGGACGGATAATGCCATACATCATTTCTTATAAAATATTACTGTAATTACTCTTCAGCCATTTTTCAATAAAAATATTTAACTACTATAGTGTGTTTTATGGTGCGTAATGACCATTACAATGGGCTCTAGGAGTGGGCAATATGACGATTTACACATTCAGATGATATATATTTGTCTAGTGATTTTACTGTTTATACCTCGGTGGCTCTTTAATATCTCTGGGTGCATTGGGACCACTTTATGGCAATATTGGATTTTTATATGATCTTTTGCATCAATATGATGCAGTACTTCGTTAGGAATTTAGTTTGCTGGGTCAGCCAAAAACAGTCATTCCTTTCTGGTTATTGTATCCCTTAACATTTTCTCAGTTGGCTTTTTCCAGAAAATGTATCATAATATTGTCATATAAAATTGCATATACTGTGAAAGAGGTATCATTGCCCACTCCTCAGTCTTTTTATAGAAAGTAAGCTTGTTGGTGTCAGATACAGTCCACCAGACTTTTTAAAAGCTCAAAACAACACATTTTCTTAGCAGTTCCTAGCAATGGAGATAGTTTTGGTTGTATATGCCCAGGTTTTTATATCAGCCCTCACAGAGATTTCTGCCATGAATGGAACGGATGTAAATGGAATATACTTTGTTTCTCTCACAATATTATATTTTTATTATTTGGAGCACAACTTCATTTAGGAAAGTGGACCAAATGAGCACAATAAACTAAAATAACAGATGCTGACACACGACCCCTTCACAAAACAGGACCGTGAGATCGGGTAATAATGTAGGAAACCCATCATTGTTGATATTATACTTCAGTAGCCTATATCTGCAACACAATTTACAAATAACCAAATCACAATTGACACGCAGTGAATATGGGAGGCTTTTGGGGGTCTCGGTGCAGTTGCCCTTTTGGTAATCCAGGAGACATATCACAAAACCCGGGCAAATTCAACCAAAACAATATGCATGACTACATAGTCTACCTCTAGAGCAGTGGATCCCTACCTTTTTTAAAAAAAATTATTTCTGATACTTTAAAGTGAAGCAGTGTGTACCCGCAACCCCTCATCAAGGGTCGCTTATGACTGTGAGTTGTGAGCAGATTGTTTAATTTGAATAATTTTCAGCAACAAAAAAGGTTAACTGTCGAGTATTTCACAAGAAAAAAAGCTTAGATAAAATAAGTCCGAAAATAAACTTACAATAGTTTTTTTTCTTATTTCCTATCACATTAACCGCCTTGAGACTGAAGATATATCGACTATCTTTTGACCAATTAGAGGGACTCCAAGTAGGGAACCACTGCGCATGAATTAAGCGAGAAAATATGTTATTTTGTAATTTAGGTGAACTGACCCTTTAAGTTGTGTTTTTATCCCTGATATGACTGCTCTGCCTCTGCCTCGTGGTCACCATATAAAACAATAACATACTACTACTACTGTAGTGAGACCTGTAGGGACTACTTTCTCTCTCAGAACTTCATGTACTCGTTCTTCAGCCGGCTCAGCCTCGTGCCGTGGCTGCGGATGATCAGAGACAGCAGCTCGTGTTTGTCCTTCAGTCCCAGAGAGATGTCCAGCGTGTCCTTCAGGACGTCCCTGGTGTGCACTACCATGTTGAGGAAATCGTCGTTGAGCCGGTGCTCCTCTTTCAGCTCGCTGTCCTGGCTCTGCTTGAACTTCACCTCCAGCTCCAGCAGAGACTTCTCAGAGTTCGTGAACGCCTCTCCGATCTGCGCCGTCTCCCTCCGCAGGTACCGGCCGTAGTTGTCCTCTCCGTCCAGGTCGTAGGAGATGCTCTTACCGATGCCCTCCAGCACCCGGGCCGAGTCCTCGATCTGCCGCTTGATGATGGTGAAGTCGTCCCGGATCACGGCGTCCTGGTCCTCGGCCAAACCGCACTTTCG